>NC_065536.1:33104978-33409353 GCF_932294415.1 Quercus robur | reverse complement strand
AAGCCTCCACGGTTGTGGTTCACCTTGAGCCCGCACTCTTCCTCCTTTAGATTCCTCTATCTCAAAATCTCATCTCCATTCCAAATCCTAAACCCGATCTGACCACCATAGTTGCCACCTTATTTTCTTTTATTTTTCTACTCAAAGCTCCCTCCTTTTTTTCTTATCCGTGGGTTTGGTATTTGGTTTGAGATTTGAGAAGTGGTTATGATTGTGGTGGTGCTTGTATGTTTTGGTTTGGTCATGAGTTTGGGGTTTGTACTGATGTATGTTTATTGGGTATTGGGTTTGGGTTTGGGTTTGAATCGATGGCTTTGGTGGTGGGTGGTGTGATTAGGTTGCTCGATGGTGTTGGTACGTGGTGGGCGGTGCATTAGGTTGCTTGACAGTGGCTGTTGATGGCCAAAGGAGAGAAGGGAAAAGACCAAATTTTTTTTTTTTTAAAGAAAAGGAATAGACTGAAATTTGAGAGAGGAGAGATAGACTGTTTTTTTTTTTAATATTATTTTATTGTGTAGTTAATATTATTTTAATGGGTTAGATGAAAAATAAAAAACTTGGATATTAGTTTTATTGTTAAGTAGGTTAGTATAATAGATAAAATAACTTTCTAGATGGTAAAATAGAGGTTGATGTGCATCCCCAAATGTTAGTGCTCTTATCTTCCTAGCTCTCCCCATTTGGTCCACTAACAACAATCAGCATCAGCATCAGCCATCAGCTGTAAAAGCATGTTATTTTAACATATCAAAAAACATACTTTATTATTTTAACACATTATTTTATAATACACCATACAAGCATACATTACATGTGTCTATTCTTTGACTCAATACATTAAAATAATATATACAACACATTAAAATAATATTAACCCAAAAATCAGCCAATATACAAAACACAACCTAGTGGCAGTGGCCACCAGCCAAGAACCAACAACCACCGCGCAATTAGCGGCCACCAATCAACAACCACCACCACAATCACTGCATTCTCCAGGGCATTGTCTACAAGAGAGAGAGAGAGAGAGAGAGAGAGAGAGAGAGAGAGAGAAGGAAAAAAAAGAAGAAGAAGAAGAAGAAGATAAAGAGAAGAGAGAAATAAATTTAAAAAAAAAATGTTTTTTTTTTCCCTTTTACCACATAAGTTCGTATGCTTCTACTAATAGAAGCGTATAGATAGAAATGCTAAATCTTTTTAGCATATGAGACATGGGTTTTTTTGGTATTTGACACACCTGATACCAATGCTCTAAGAAAATTACTAGAAAAATAAATAGATATAATTGCAATCTCCTTTAGACAATTGGTAAATAATTTATCATAGCAATTTTTTTTTTTTTTGAAAAGCACAAATTATGAATATTAGAGATCCAGTTGTTGAAGAATGAAGAGTCGAATTGCATGAACTCTAGCTCTTCAAGATCTAATTCATCAACGAGTCAACATAATCTTTGAGTATGGCAGATTTCTTTTTGGTTTTTAATTCCTTTACTGTCACTTCATTTAATCTCACTAGTAATTTATTTTTCTTTTAGTTAGATAATAGAGGAGGAGGTGGTGGCATTCGAATCACAAATATGAAACAACCAAAAAGTGTTCAACAGAAAGTGTCATTAAGAAAATGTGATACAAGACCACTTTCACAAAATTCAACAAAACCCAAAATACAGCTAAACAACTCTTTCATAAGAGCATTCATATCACGTGTGTAATAGAAAAATGTGTAGAATTTAAACAATTTTATTTAAAATTTACCCACATCAATTCATGTATAATTGTGTAAATTTACAAGTTGTTACAATAACCGTGTAAATTTACACTTACACTATTAATTTTGTATTTATTTATTTATTCTTTTTTTGCGTATCTCGAAGATGAAGGAAGAGTGTAGATGATGGTTGTTGTGTGTGAAGAAAGATAAACAATTTTAAAAATTAAGAAAAATTGATATTTTAATTAAATATAGTGTAAAATAAATAATTTGACATAAGGTGTTTTAGAAAATAAGTATGTAAAATAAAATTAAAATAAAAAAGCATATTCTTATACTAAAACTAGCCTCTCAAAGGTCATTTTATTTTTTTTGGTAAAAATTAATAATTTGTATCTATTATAATTTAGAAATATATTTTTTATTTTTTAAATAAATAAAATAATAAACTTTAGAAATAAACAACAACTATAATTCTTTTTTAAACATGAAAAACAAATCTTAAATTTTTAGAATGTTCTTTTTGAATTCAAAAAGGAGTTTGTTATTGAGTTAAAAGAAGAGAATATCTTATATATTTTATTGATAAACGGGAACTTTTGCTTGAGCTTATCTCTAAACTTTGGCGAGTAGAAAATCAAAGTTGTGGTATGGTACAACTATACACAAGATGTGATTACAGAATCATGGCATCCGATTTCTTTTGCTACACGAAACCAATAAATAAAAAAATAAAAAATAAAAAATCAAATCAAATACATAACCGAGTGAGTAAATCAATTCTACTTCAATGGGATAGGAATAGATCATTACTTTCACAGACTTTAATAAGCTACAAATAACAAAACTGATAGTCCAATAGTAGAATTGGTAATGATGTCCATTTTCCACCGCCAATAATAAATCTAGCTTTTAAAAAGAAAAAATGAAACTTTATCGACAACTTTAAAGAATTAATTAATTAAAGAGAAATCTTTTTTTGATTTCTGCCCACACAAATTTAAAGGTCTTGGTTTGTCTTTATATTTATACTGTCGGTAATACTCCACAAGCCGTTTTCAATGTAGTCAGGCTGATTTGAAGGGCCTTTTACTAAGAGCATCCACAGCAGTAGAGTTAAAAATTTAGCTTTTTAGTTTCATCAAAAGTTATTTTATCTATTTTACCTACATACATGCTGCAGCAGTGGATCTATTTTAGCTTTTAACACAATAAAATAATATAAACATCACAATAAAATAATATATCCATTACAATAAAATAATATATCCACTACAATAAAATAATATATCTTATACAATAAACAACAACCACAACCACCTTCAACCGTCACCGCCACCGCCGCCACCACCATCGCCGCCGCCGCCACCGCCACCGCCGCCATCGCCGACGACTTTTTTTCCACCGCCGTCGTCGCCGCCGCCGCGTGATAGCAAATAATCGTCTAGTGTTATATTTTTTTTTAACCCCAAATTATACTCATACATTTTTTTTTTAGTAAAACAATTTTTCAATTATCATGATAACGTATTATCGTCTCAATTATCCGGAAGCAACCTTGAAATAATGTGAACTATGAAATGAAGGAACTTTATAATGTAGTCCATAGATTTATAAGAAAACATAGAAAATAAAATACAGAGACAATTTCTATATCCCCGTTCATGATACCCGTGATAAATGTTAGGTCTCTACGTAACTCTGTGTCCCTACGTGACTCCATAAAATTAGAAAATATATATATAAACTTCCCTGCACACAGAAAATTTCCAAACTAACATTTATATCGACACAACAAATTACATAGATAAATTACACAATAAACTTACATTTATATTACAGAGACATTTTTTTTTTTTGATAGGTTATATTACAGAGACGTTTATATGAGCCATGAGTCAATTTTGGTTTTATGCAACACAGGAACGTGGTTTTGTGCACACAATTTACACTAACAACAAAACATAGCTTTCCCGCACAAATTCACACAACCAATTCCAAGGGCACAGAGACCACAAATTCACACTAAGAGACCACATAATCCAAACAACCAATTCCTGTAAACAGAAAATTCCCAATACAGAGTGCACATAATCCACTCAACATAATAACACAAATTTTTCCAAACACAAAATTTCCAATACAGAGACACATAATCCACACAACCAATTCCTGCATAATCCACACATAATCCACACAAAATTTCCAACCACAAAATCACACTAAACCCAGAACAGAAAAAACAGAAAAAATTCATGTGCACAGAGACCAAATAACAGAAAAAATTCACTACAAAAGAAAAGAGAGAGCACTGACCTGAAGTGGATCGGCTGGGACGGCGACGGCGTGGGCTGGGCTGGGACGGCGACGGCGTGGAGAGCTTGATGAGTGAGATGAGAGCTTGCGACGGCGACGGACGGCGACGACGATGAGCGAGGGAGATGAGTGAGGGAGATGCGGCGACGGCGTGGGCTGGGTTGGGCTGGGACGGCGAGGGACGGCGTGGGCTGGGTTGGTCTGTGGCGGCGACGGTGATGAGTGAGGGAGATGCGGCTGGGACGGCGTGGCTGGGCTGGGCTGGGACGGCGAGGGACGGCGTGGGCTGGGTGGTCTGTGGCGGCGACGGTGATGAGTGATCTGGGAGTTGAGAGTGAGAAGGAGTTGAGAGTGAGGGAGAAGGAGACGGTGAGATATAAAATAAAAGAATGAAAAAAAGTGAGTGGGAGTGATTATTTTAATCGGCTGATGATTAAAATTTTTTTTTTTTTTTAGATGAGTGCTACAGTGCACATCTATCTTTAGATGTGCACTGTAGCAAATCAGCCAAATTTTATGGCTTTAGCTCCACTGCTGTGGGCTTATTTTGCTATATTGGTGGAGCTAAAATAATATTATAGCTTTTTAGCTCCACTGCTGCAAATGCTCTAACGGAGTAATACGTAAAGTCTTATTTCTTAGAAAAAAAAAAAAAATTGTCGGTAATGGTTTTAAAAAAACGTTCCACGTGTTATTAAAAATAAAATAAAAATAAAAAGAACGTTCCACAAAAGTACGAAAACCATTACCGACGACAATTGGCACTTTTTTCTGGAACGTTACATTCAGTGAAATTAGGATCATATATGTGTACTCAAGCTCAGGTGTGGTCAGAAATATGAGTTTTATATTCACTATTGAGCATCCATTTCACAATGTCTTCTTGTAAGAAATGAAGAACTTGGTAGATAATGAAAAAGCAATGGTTAATGTAAGAAGAATTTTAAATTTTCCTCACATGATTCATAGAATCTTAATCATTTGCATTATTATTACTTTAGCAAAAGCCAATCAATTATCAGTTATCACATGCGATTTGATGGTACGCAATGTTCAAAGATCTTAAAAGAGATAAAGTTTATGATCTAATGCCTATTATTCTGCCTCTTTGGTTTTGTCGAGACGGCTTTTCTCTTCGGACATTCGTTGGACTTATCTCATATTATCTCTACTTTTCTCTTTATTTCCTTCCCCTTATAATCTTATCTGGACATTCTTGGATTAGCTAATGTCCTTGGCTTGGGCCATAGGCCCAGTTAGTACAGTCTTAACAGTACCTCCTGATTAACTGGTCCCCACACAAAGATTTCGCCTTAAGCCTCCAAAATGCTTGGGCCAACCCTGGTCTTGGGAAAGAGTAACTGGGTGAAGAATGAAGTGAAAAAAAAGGTAGAGGGACAGAGACTGTTTGATCGGCTTAGGAGAGAGGGGGAGAAGAGTGAGTGAATGAATGAGATGAGGAGTGCTATACGTGAATGAAGAGAGAGAACATTAGATATTTTCAATTAAAAAATATTATTTGTTTTACATACAAGTGAACTGTTGGTTCAATATATAAGAACCAACTATTCACAGGTTGTAAAATATTATGAAAACCCATACCCAGATGGAGCATGCTTTTTGAGGTTGTGGTTGTAAAATAGCACTTGGAGGGTGTTTAGAGCACTAGCAACAATGAAGCTATATAGCTATATAGTTATTTTAGTTTTACCAAAACATAAAAAATGCTCCCACAGCAGTGTATGTAAAGCTAAAAAATTTTAGCTTCAAGCTTCCATATGAAGCCAAAATGAAGCTAAAAGTTAGAAATATTATTTTAATTCCTACCTCTATTAAAATAATATATTTTTTTATTCTTTTTCTTTTTTGCTCATTTTGCCTATTGTGCTCTCATTCTCACCCTTTCTCCTCAAATAATCAAACTCTCTCGAACTTTCAAACTATCAGTTCTATATCGGTTCGACTCGACCATTCCAGAACCCGAGATTGACACAGATGAATCGGAAGACAAAATTTCGAATCTGGGTCATGACCATTTGGTAAGGAGGAGCAAGTCTGACAAGGTTGGTGGTGTCGTGGTTTGTCGTCAATCTTCATCTTCACACAAATCTTCATCTTCATTGTCGATTTGTTCTGGGTTTGGTGGTGGTTTGATTTTTTTTTTTTTCCTTTTTCTTGCCGTGGGTTGTGGTTGTCACATAAAGGTTGCTGCTGATGGAGTCGTGGTGGAGGTGGATGTGGCTGGTTGAAAGGTTTTTGTGGATGATTGTTCTTGGTTAACAGTGGCTGTGGATTGTGCATTGATTGGTTTGCGGTGTTTTTTTTTAGTGGAATGTATTATTTTATTGTAGTAGATATGTTATTTTATTGTGATATTTATATTATTTTATTGTGTTGAAAGTTAAAATAAATCAACTACTGCTAGATGTTTGGTAAAATAACTAAGTAAAATAGATAAAGTAGCATTTTATGGTGTCAAATGACTAAAAAAATAACTCCACTATTATGAATGTTCTTACACCTCCAATGCTAGTCCTCTTATATAGCCCAATTGTAAACTTAAAAGACATTGTTTTATTCACCCATCTCTCTCTTCTTTTCGGTTGCAAGTAAGGCATTATTTTATAACATTTTATGGTGTAGTTTTATTATTTTATTGTATTGATTTATATTATTTTATTATATTATATGAAAAAATAAAAATAAAAATATTAATTGTATTATAAAGTGGAATAATATAATAGATAAAGTATTATTTTTAAATAGAGAAATAGTAATTTTTGTACAACCTCGTATCTCAGCTAACTAGGTGATACAGTGCAGTCTATACCGACAATTATTGAGGATTTCTATCCCAGTTTGTAAAAACAGAGAACCGGCCAGCACATTGATTTCACATCCAATACCATAATTAAGCAAGCAGCCAAGCACACCGCGATGGCGCGTTAGATCTACATAAAAGAAAAGTGTCAGTGTCAGCCATGAACAAAAAGCCGTGGATGACAGTTGACAGATCAAAAATAAAGCAAAAAGTAGTACTACAGACAGAGTGGTAATGACAAATTCAGGCGTATTTATTGTCACCTTTTGTTTTAATTTTTTTTTTACTTTAAAAGATAACTTTTTTATCTATCATTTATAATTTATAGCGGTAAAATATATAAAAAAAAAACCCAACACTAAAGAAAAAACCAGTTTAGTTTTGTATTAGAATAATTTTATTTCTATTTTAAAAAAAATTAATTTTAGTTGACATGTATGTAAAACTTTAAATTTAAAGGGAATGTAAATTTAAATATTCAAAGTTAACTAAATTTTTAACAGATATGGAGTATGTTGTTTGACTTAGAATCAATTTTTAAAATAAAAATTATCAAGTAAAATTAATATGTTGCTCTTGCTCCGAGTTCAATGAAAAGCAATGTTAGAGTCCATCAAAAAAAAAAAAAAAGAAGCAGTGTTAGAGATGTGTCATTTTTTATTATTATAATTATTTAGTAATTTATTATAATAGTGTGTTTCAATCAAATTAATTGGCAAAATATTTTATCATAAAAAAATAGACTTTTAAATTCTGTTTACACTGTAACAGTAAAAAACAATTATTATTGGGACTGTTTTATAATTAATATTCCAATCACAATAGTTAAAAAGAAAAGAAAAGAAAAGAAACGATGAAAGTATTAAAATGTGAAATACCAAGGATATTCATCCTTTTTTGAGAAACAAAAAACGCCTATTTAAAGGCCTTGCTTAGCTGCCTTTCTTGCAACAGCACTCAGCAGCTCTCACACTTTCGAAGAACAAGAAAGAAGAACAAGAAGAAGAAAAAGAGATGGAGCGATCCATGCGTGTGTTTTCCACAGTTTTCGTCGTGCTGCTGCTTCTTGTGGCCACAGGTTGTTCTTTCTCATACACTTATTTCCTTTCTACATAACACATATAACATGGTTGACAAGGCACTTGTGAAGTAACTCTGACCTGTGTTTGTATTTTGAGTGTGTTCCTTTATCCCCACAAAAGGAGAGGAAAAGCTTGTCTAGCCAACTCCTCAAGCTTCTTTAAAGAGATTTTGATCGTAGTCATTTCTTCACATGGTCCATAAATTCATTGATGGCATATGACCATTTCTTTCAAAAAGTTTGTGAAAGAAACTCGATTTGAGGGAAAATAAAATGGAAAGGATAAATCATTTGAAGAAAATAAGAACTTTTTTTTTTTAATAAAGAAAATGAATTATCTGTTTAGATAAATTTTTTATCTTAAGTTTATTTTAACTCAAAATAGTTTTTTTTTTTTTTTTGAGGAAACAAAAATAGTACTTTTATAGAACATTTTTAATCTGCTGTTTAAAAAAAAAAAAGACGAGACTTTTGAAATCTTGTTTCTCAGAGTAAGTGTGATGATTTTTCTTTTTTAATTTGGGACTTCCTAGAATATATATGCTCAATTTTTATTTTAATAATAAAAATTTTACTTCTTCAAAATTTTAATTTTGATTTTATGAAACATACATGATTATATATTATTTGTGCCATATCTAATAAAGTAAAACACGCTTTAAAAAGATTACTATATTTTTACAATTTTATTAAAGTTTAGACAATTTCAAAGCTAGATATATAACTTTTTTTTTTTTAAGAAATTAGATATATAACTTTGGGTTGAAGAACTGTAGTGAATATAGTGACTATAGTTATATATAGTTATACATTAAAAATTGAGCAATATAAATACACACATTAAAAAACAATGATATAAATTTTTTCATGGTTAAAATTAAAATTTCCTTCAAATCCAGTTAGGAATATTTTTGTCAAGACAATTGACAAATAATTATTTATAGTAAAATAAATTATGATTTTGGGGTTTGAAGATGACAAATTATAAAGGTAAGAAATCTAGATATTGATGAAGGTCAGTTGCACGAAATCCCAAGTCTTCAAGATTTGTGCCCGTTTAGTAAGAGCTATGTCAGTGTCATCAGTGTCACGTAAAGAAGTACCATATGTGCCGTAATTTGTCAGTGGATCAACCCTCACTTTTTTACTATTCACAATTCACTGTTGGGTAAATTGTGGCATGTGGCACAAATATTATTCTTTTGGACCTTAGGACTGAGCACTTGACCCGGCCCATATGTATATGTACACCTTTTATTTATTCCTCCAAAGAATAAACAAACTTGGAAACTGTCAGAACAAGGTTCTTTTAGCTAATTGAGGAGTTTTTTCAACTGTTTTTAAAGATTAAGACGTTGTATCTGGTGTGCAGTCGCTGTTTTGTGCAGTTTTCTGTGTTGCTGCAGAGTTGTTACCAAGTTTGTTGCATGTTCTATTTCGATGTTTGGTGTTGTTAGTTTGTTATGTTGATGCAACTTTTGATGTTCTTGTTCCACTCATTTCAATTAGAGGTGTTTCACTTTCATCAAATTAGTTCTGGATATATTACATTTTTCATATATAAGGATGTGGACCAAACAAGACAATAGTAGATATACATATTCCCCTGGCACTAACCCCCCACTTCATAGACCATATTCTAGCCCTCTCTCTGCCCAAATACCACCAACAATTTTGATCCTTGAGTTTGTTGGATGTGAATATTTTTATAATTTGTTACCATTAATGTTATTTTTCAGTTATTATTGACTGATAAATGATTAACTCTTAATTATTCTGTCCTATTTCAGGTAGCTGTTAGTGGCGAAACAAACACCAACGAGAGGTCAAGAAAGAAAAAGGTAATTCTAAACTTTTGTGATTGTGAACTCATTAGTGAAGATTTTAATGGAGCAATTCTAGGCGCCAATGTTTGTGATTATGACATTGTGCATGAATTAGTAATTACAAGAAAATTTTGAAAGGTATGTGTACCATTTCAACTGTTTTCTTGCTCTTTTCAGTTTATTTATTTATTTTTTCTAGAAGTCTACTCTCTCTCATTAGGATATCTGATGCTAATAGGTTTTAAGATTTGGTCATTTTTTATTTCAGAAAGAGTTTTGATCATTTTACTTTTATTTTTTAATTGCTTCTCTATCTGGCCTGCCCTGTTTCAGAAAGAGTACTTGTGCGCATATCTGATTATAAAGCCCATCTCAAAACCTGTGGCACCAGGGGCCATTCATGTGATTGTGGCCGTGTGTCTGCCAGGACTTTATCCTCCGGGCTCATCAACAACAATTAGAGATCGATCGATCGCTTCACTCTGTCTTTCCTATTTTTTCATTATATAAAGTTTGTGTTTTTGGAAAAATTTATAATCTCTTTGTTGTAAAAAGTTGATGACAAATCAAATAAGCTTGTGTTCTTAATTGGATCTTTTTTTTTCTTTAATTTCTTCATTATAAGATTTGGAAATTTGGCTATTTTATATTGATTATATAAAACAGTGATTTTGAACTGAAAAGTTTGCATATTTTTTTTGGAATTTTATGTACTGACTGTTAAATTTTTCTTTAATTTCTTTACAGGCTGAAAAAGTAGGATTGGAAATTGGGGAGCAAGAAGAGTGGCAATCAAGAATGTTGCGATCAGTATTGCAGGAAGAAATCATGAACAAACTGAAAGAAAAAGACGAGGTGATTCAGATGATGGGAAACCTGAATTTGGACCTTCAAGAAAGAGTGGAAAGCCTATCTATACATAATCAGCTTTGGAAAGAGTTGGCACAAACTAATGAGGCCACCGCGAATACTCTACGCAGCAATCTAGAAAGCCTATCTATAGAGGACAATTGGGCTATATAAGAGGACTAGCATTGGGGGTGTAAGAACATTCATAATAGTAGAGTTATTTTTTTAGTCATTTGACACCATAAAATGCTACTTTATCTATTTTACTTAGTTATTTTACCAAACATCTAGCAGTAGTTGATCTATTTTAACTTTCAACACAATAAAATAATATAAACATCACAATAAAATAATATAAATATCATAATAAAATAACACATCTACTACAATAAAATAATACATTCCACTAAAAAAAAACACCGCAAACCAATCAATGCACAATCCACAGCCACTGTTAACCAAGAACAATCACCCACAAAAACCTTTTAACCAGTCACATCCACCTCCACCACGACTCCATCAGCAACAACCTTTATGTGACAACCACAACCCACGGCAAGAAAAAGGAAAAAAAAAAAAAAAAAAATCAAACCACCACCAAACCCAGAACAAATCGACGATGAAGATGAAGATGAAGATTTGTGTGAAGATGAAGATTGACGACAAACCACGACACCACCAACCTTGTCAGACTTGCTCCTCCTTACCAAATGGTCATGACCCGGATTCGAAATTTTGTCTTCCAATTCATCTGTGTCAATCTCGGGTTCTGGAATGGTCGAGTCGAACCGATATAGAACTGATAGTTTGAAAGTTCAAGAGAGTTTGATTATTTGAGGAGAAAGGGTGAGAATGAGAGCACAATAGGCAAAATGAGCAAAAAAGAAAAAGAATAAAAATATATATTATTTTAATAGAGGTAGGAATTAAAATAATATTTCTAACTTTTAGCTTCATTTTGGCTTCGTACAGAAGCTTGAAGCTAAAATTTTTTAGCTTTACATACACTGCTGTGGGAGCATTTTTTATGTTTTGGTAAAACTAAAATAACTATATAGCTATATAGCTTCATTGTTGCTAGTGCTCTAAACGCCCCCCAGGTGCTATTTTACAACCACAACCTCAAAAAGCATGCTCCATCTGGGTATGGGTTTCCATAATATTTTACAACTTGTGAATAGTTGGTTCTTATATATTGAACCAACAGTTCACTTGGATGTAAAACAAATAATATTTTTTAATTGAAAATATCTAATGTTCTCTCTCTTCATTCATGTATAGCACTCCTCATCTCATTCACTCACTCTTCTCCCCCTCTCTTCTAAGCCGATCAAACAGTCTCTGTCCCTCTACCTTTTTTTTCACTTCATTCTTCACCCAGTTACTCTTTCCCAAGACCAGGGTTGGCCCAGGCATTTTGGAGGCCTAAGGCGAAATTTTTGTGTGGGTGCCAGTTAATCAGGAGGCACTATTAAGGCTGTACTAACTGGGCCTATGGCCCAAGCCGAGGACATTAGCTAATCCAAGAATGTCCAGATAAGATTATAAGGGGAAGGAAATAAAGAGAAAAGTAGAGATAATATGAGATAAGTCCAACGAATGTTTGAGGAGAAAAGCCATCTCGGCAACAAAGGTCCGAGGTCAGTAAGAGTGCCATATCATCATGGACTTTCTTCGAAATTACATCACAACTAAGAGTTGGACGTTGGACAAAGGGTAAGAAAGGAGAAGAGCAACAAATATCTTTAAAAAGCTGCTACCTCTACATTAAATGCCTCCCAACTAATTCTCTGACCGCATTAATGTGGAGGTGATGCCTGAACAGTGGTCAGGCAACCTTATAGCTACTAGTTGATGGTTCTGGGAGGTTTTAGATGGTTCTGCTTAATTTAGATGTTGCTAGTGTTTTGTATAACTGGACTGTAAGCTTCAATGGGGCACTTTAGTTTTTGTTAATGAAAAGCCTCTTCTACCCAAAAATATAAAAGAAAAAAAGAAAATAGGTAAATTCCAAATAACTACTGGTTTGAGGTAATACTAAACGCATTCAAAACAATTAAAAAGCAACAATTTTGGGTTTGTTCACTCCACCTAAAACAAAAGCTGTACAGCTTTTTTTTCATTTCCAAGAATAAATGTTCAAAGAGGTACCCACACTCATTTTTTCCTGCCAGCCTAAATGCATTTTGCAAATTCTTTTTAGCGTTTATCCTTTCATTTCCATAAAGATCAAGTTCTTTACCTACCCAAAACTATAACTTAGATGATGATGAAAAAAAATAAAAACAAGATTACACGCTAGAAGAGTTGAAATTACCAAGCAAAAGAGCCAAGTTGCTAAAAGAAGAACTTACAAAAGAAACCAAAACAAAAACTAAATCAACTATTTTTCAAGTAATTTATACTTCTTCCATTACAAGAAGTTTAGCTATATTTTGATATCAAGAACTAATTTGTACCTTTCTTGAATAGAAACCCCCTTTCTCTCTGCTTAGTCCGAATTTTTATTTTTTATTTTTGAGTGAGTTGAAATTCTAACACTGATAAAGTCTAAAAAGAGCCATTGAACCAACGGACTGGGGTAATTTTCTTCTAGTTTATATTAAGAGCCCTTTGTTGCTCTTGGGAAGAGCAAAAATGACGAAAACGTGTTGGACTCAAATGTGAGGATTTTGGCCTGGCGGGAACAGATGGTGCGCTGTACATTTTCTGAACTTGTTGCCTTGGAAATGAAAAAAAAAAATGCTGTGCAAATTAAAATTTGTTTTGTGCAGTGAACAAACAGCTTGTATCAGCGTTTGTCTTTTAGGACTAAAATGGTTGCTTTTTAATTATTCTAAATGTGTTTGATATTACCCCCAAACTCCACGGTAATTATCTGAAATTTACCCAAAGAATAGAAATTATGGGACTAAAGCGGGCTTTTAAGGATTCGAAGCTGTTTCTCAAAAAAAAAAAAAAAAGGATTCGAAGCTCAACTGAGTCTAATACATACGCACACTCTGACTCAAAGAGACACAGAGACACGTATAATAATACATTAACATTATCCGAGAAAACGATAGATTACAAAACCTGATGAATCACACGATAGAAGAGTACGAATCCCCCCTATACAAAGTAGGGTCTTATTATTCTTGGGACACACTAGGTAAAAGAAAAAGAAAAGACAAACCATATGACATGTTATTCTTGGTTCACACTTCACACAAGCTAAAAGGAGATGATAACATAATCATCTTCTAGCTGATCCCAGACAAACACTAACAATGTTTAGTGCAGAAGCATCGGCGGCGGAAGCCCCGGCATTGGCCGCCATGAAAGCCCTCCGTTTGGCAGACAGAAGCACAGTTACTCTTCCTCACACATGGGCCTTTGAAGCGATGGCTCTGTGTCTCACATGTCCTAGCTTCGGCTACCATTGGCCCCATCTCTGCTCAAACACCAAAATAATTCCAAACATTTCTTTTTTAGTAGTGGTTAAGTTTGACAACTATGTATAACTTTCACTTGTACTAACAAATATTTGAAACGATTATAAGAATATAAGATCCACACTATCTTTTAGCATGATAGCGTGGAAACTACATATTAAAACCGGATTATGAGAATGTTTGCCCTTTTATCTTTAATAAGATTGTTAATGCTACATAAAAGCCCTTAATTTATTTATTTATTTTTTAAGTGATCAAATCCATATGTTGAACATCCAGATTTGGTAAAAAAGTTAAATCCAGAGGTTCAAATTTGAATTTATTTTGGTAGGGAAAAAATAGTGAGATCTGGATTAGGATCTCACTTGGTACTACTTTTACACTTGTACAGGATATAAGAGATGTTTTGTAATGTATTTTAAGCTTTAAATAATATTATATATTTTTAAATACTTTTTCACTTACACACGATATTACCAAAAAAATACAAACTAATATCATTAGCAAAAGAATAATATTTGTGCCAGATGCCACAATTCACCCGAAGTGAATTGTGAATAGTAAAGAAGTGAGGTAGATCCACTGACAAATTACGGCACAAATTGTACTTCTTTTCGTGACACTGATGACACTGACATAGCTCTTACTAAACGGGCCCAAATCTTGAAGACTTAGGATTTCGTGCAACTGACCTTCATCAATATCTAGATTTCTCACCTTTATAATTTGTCATCTTCAAACCCCAAAATCATAATTTATTTTACTATAAATAATTATTTGTCAATTGTCTTGACAAAAATATTCCTAACTGGATTTGAAGGAAATTTTAATTTTAACCATGAAAAAATTTATACCATTGTTTTTTAATGTGTGTATTTATATTGCTCAATTTTTAATGTATAACTATATATAACTATAGTCACTATATTCACTACAGTTTTTCAACCCAAAGTTATATATCTAATTTCTTTATAAAAAAAAGTTATATATCTAGATTTGAAATTGTCTAAAATTTAATAAAATTGTAAAAATATAGTAATCTTTTTAAAGCGTAATTTACTTTATTAGATGTGGCATAAATAATATATAATCATGTATGTTTCAAAAAATCAAAATTAAAATTTTGAATAAGTGAAATTTTTATTATTAAAATAAAAATTGAACATATATATTCTAGGAAGTCCCAAATTAAAAAAGAAAAATCATCACACTTACTCTGAGAAACAAGATTTCAAAAGTCTAGTCTTTTTTTTTAACAGCAGATTAAAAATGTTTTATAAAAGTACTATTTTTGTTTCCTCAAAAAAACAACTATTTTGAGTTGAAATAAACTTAAGATAAAAAATTTATCTAAACAGATAATTCATTTTCTTTATTAAAAAAAAAAAAAACGTTCTTATTTTCTTTAAATGATTTATCCTTTTCCATTTTATTTTCCCTCAAATCGAGTTTCATTCACATACTTTTTGAAGGAAATGGTCATATGCCATCAATGAATTTATGGACCATGTGAAGAAATGACTACGATCAAAATCTCTTTAATGAAGCTTGAGGAATTGGCTAGAAAAGCTTTTCCTCTCCTTTTGTGGGGATAAAGGAACACACGCAAAATACAAACACAGGTCAGAGTTACTTCACAAGTGCCTTGTCAACCATATATGTTTGCAGTTTGCACTATGCAATATGTTATATACTTAATTCTAAGACAGATTTAGAGCTATATATATATGTGTGTGTGTGTGTGTGTGTGTGTGTGTGTGTTATGTAGAAAGGAAATAAGTGTATGAGAAAGAACAACCTGTGGCCACAAGAAGCAGTAGCACGATGAAAACTGTGGAAAACACACGCGTGGATCGCTCCATCTCTTTTTCTTCTTCCTCTTCTTCGAAAGTGTGAGAGCTGCTGAGTGCTGTTGCAGGAAAGGCAGCTAAGCAAGGCCTTTAAATAGGCGTTTTCTGTTTCTCAAAAAACGATGAATATCCTTGGTATTTCACATTTTAATACTTTCATCGTTTCTTTTCTTTTCTTTTTAACTATTGTGATTGGAATATTAATTATAAAACAGTCCTAATAATTGTTTTTTACTGTTACAGTGTAAACAGAATTTAATAGTCTATTTTTTTATGATAAAATATTTTGCCAATTAATTTGATTGAAACACACTATTATAATAAATTACTAAATAATTATAATAATAAAAATTGACACATCTCTAACACTGCTTTTTTTTTTTTTTATGGGCTCTAACATTGCTTTTCATTGAACTCGGAACAACATATTAATTTTACTTGATAATTTTTATTTTAAAAATTGATTCAAAGTCAAACAAAATATTCCATATCTGTTAAAAATTTAGTTAACTTTGAATATTTAAATTTACATTCCCTTTAAATTTAAAGTTTTACATACATGTCAATTAAATTAATTTTTTTTTAAAAATAGAAATAAAATTATTCTAATACAAAACTAAACTGGTTTTTTCTTTAGTGTTAGGTTTTTTTTTTTCTTTTTTTTTACCGCTATAAATTATAAATGATGGATAAAAAATTTATCCTTTTTTTTTTGAGAAAAAAAAATTATCGTTTAAAGTAAAAAAAAAAAAATTAAAACAAAAGGTGACAATAAATACGCCTGAATTTGTCATTACCACTCTGTCTGTAGTACTACTTTTTGCTTTATTTTTGATCTGTCATCCACGGCTTTTTGTTCATGATGACACTGACACTTTTCTTTTATGTAGATCTAACGCGCCATCGCGGTGTGCTTGGCTGCTTGCTTAATTATGGTATTGGATGTGAAATCAATGTGCTGACCGGTTCTCTGTTTTACAAACTGGGATAGAAATCCTCAATAGTTGTCGGTATAGACTGCACTGTATCACCTAGTTACATCCGAGGTTGTACAAAAATTATTATTTTTTCATTTAAAAATATTACTTTATCTATTATATTATTTCAGTTTATAATACAATTAATATCTTAGTTTTTATTTTTTCATACAATACAATAAAATAATATAAACAATACAATAAAATAATATAACTACACCATAAAATGTTATAAAATAATGCCTTACATGCAACCGAAAAGAAGAGAGAGAGATGGGTGAATAAAATAATGTCTTTTAAGTTTACAATTGGGCTATATAAGAGCACTAGCATTGGGATGTAAGAACATTCATAGCAGCAGCGTTATTTTTTTAGTCATTTGGCACCATAAAATACTATTTTATCTATTTTACATACTTATTTTACCAAACATCCAGCAGTAGTTGATCTATTTAACTTTCAACACAATAAAATAACATATCTACTACAATAAAATAATACATCCCATTAAAAAAAACACCGCAAACCAATCAATGCACAATCCACAGCCACTGTTAACCAAGAACAATCACCCACAAAAACCTTTCAACCAACCACATCAACCTCCACCACGACTCCACCAGCAGCAACCTCTATGTGACAACCACAACCCACGGCAAAAAAAAAAAAAAAAAAAAAAAAAACAAACCACCACCAAACCCAGAACAGATCGGTGATGAAGATGAAGATTTGCGTGAAGATGAAGATCGACGACAAACCACGACACCACCAACCTTGTCAGATTTGCTCCTCCTTACCAAACGGTCATGACCCGAATTCGAAATTTTGTCTTCCGATTCATCTGTGTCAATCTCTGGTTCTGGAGTGGCCGAGTAGAACCGATATAGAACTGATAGTTTGAAAGTTTGAGAGAATTTGATGATTTGAGGAGAAAGGGTGAGAATGAGAGCACAATAGGCAAAATGAGCAAAAAAGAAAAAGAATAAAAAATATATATTATTTTAATAGAGGTAGGAATTAAAATAATATTTCTAACTTTTAGCTTCATTTTGGCTTCGTACGGAAGCCTGAAGCTAAAATCTTTTAGCTTTACATACACTGTTATGGGAGCATTTTTTATATTTTGGTGAACCTAAAATAACTATATAGCTATTTAGCTTCATTATTGCTAGTGCTCTAAACACCCTCTAGGTGCTATTTTACAACCACAACCTCAAAAAGCATGCTCCATCTAGGTATGGGTTTCCAAAATATTTTACAACCTGTGAATAGTTGGTTCTATATATAAGAACCAATTATTCACTTGGATGTAAAACAAATAATATTTTTTAATTGAAAATATCTGATGTTCTCTCTCTTCATTCATGTATAGCACTCCTCATCTCATTCATTCACTCACTCTTCTCCCCCTCTCTCCTAAGCCGCTCAAACAGTCTTTGTCCCTTTACCTTTTTTTTCACTTCATTCTTCACCCAGTTACTCTCTCCCAAGACCAGGGCTGGCCCAAGCATTTTGGAGGCCTAAGGCGAAATCTTTATGTGGGGGCCAGTTAATCAGGAGGAACTATTCCTCATCTCATTCATTCACCCACTCTTCTCCCCCTCTCTCTTAAGCCACTCAAACAGTCTCTGTCCCTCTACCTTTTTTTTTCACTTCATTCTTCACCCAGTTACTCTTTCCCAAGAACAGGGCTGGCCCAAGCATTTTGGAGGCCTAAGGCGAAATCTTTATGTGGGGGCCAGTTAATCAGGAGGTACTATTAAGGCTGTACTAACTGGGCCTATGGCCCAATCTGAGGGCATTAGCTAATCCGAGAATATCCAGATAAGATTATAAGGGGAACGAAATAAAGAGAAAAGTAAAGATAATATAAGATAAGTCCAACGAATGTCCAAGCAGAAAAGCCATTCTGGCAACAAGGGTCCGAGGTCAGTAAGAGTGTCATATCATCATGGACTTTCTTCGAAGTTACATTACAACTAAGAGTTGGATGTTGGACAAGGGGTAAGAAAGGAGAAGAGCAACAAATATCTTCAAAAAGATACTACCTCCGCATTAAATGCCTCCCAACTAACTCTCTGGCCGCATTAATGTAGAGGTGATGCCTGAACAGTGGTCAAGCAGCCTTACAACTACTAGTTGATGGTTCTGGGAGGTGTTAGATGGGACAGGAAGGAGTTCCCAGAATGTAACCTACACATGTATGGCAGGGATGATACCAAGAATGTAGTATATAGCATGAGAAGATGTACTAAAAAAGAGATCGGAGAAAAAATCAAGCAATTTTTACAATAAGACTGTGAACTCTTGTAATTTTATTTATCAACAAAACAATGTAATATAAGCTCCTTAGGCCACTCCGAGGGCAAACTTTCTTATCTTACTTGTGTTTAATAGCCTTAAATTAGCAAATTTTTTCGTTTTTCTTCTGGAGTAGATCTAGTTCTTTCATCCACGCTCTACAAATTTATTGTTTGGGCTTCTTGGGCTAAAACCCAATCCCATATTGGGTTCAATCCAATTACAGTCCTTACAATTGGTATCGTTTGTAGGAAGAGCTTGATCTATTCTAAAGGAGATTCGGCTACAACGTTCACGATGGAGGAGGCAAGTCCACTCCAGGCAGCAGCAGGACCACACCAGGTAGATGTTAATCTACATCAAGCAGAATCAAGAGGTTCTCAGCATAGCAATCCGCATAGAAGCCTTGAACAGAGAGGAGGCCGTGAGGGAAGTGTGCACACAACTCATACTAGTAAAAGTCAATCTCGAGGGAAGAGCCATGTTTCCCATGCAAAGAATGACAGAGACATGCAACTTGAAATCGACGAGTTGAAGAGGGAATTGCGTCATGCTCTACGAAGACGTTCATCGCCCAGCTCCGAACCGTCCTCGGAAGAGATAGATGGTGCTAGTTATCCTACGATGAAGAGCACCACCATAGACGTAGATACAAAAGCCCGCCTTGCAAAGGCTTGAGGAACGATGCCATGAACAAGGCACTGAGTCAAGTTTCTAAGTCACCCTTCACACGAAACATAGAAGATGCGAGTCTTCCTCGGCGATTTCATCAACCCTAGTTCACCATTTATAATGGTTGAACAGACCCGGTAGAACATGTCAGCCATTTCAGTCAAAGGATGGCCGTTCACTCCAAAGATGAGGCTTTGATGTGTAAGGTCTTCCCATCTAGCTTGGGCCCAGTAGCGATGAGATGGTTCAACTGTTTAAAGGCGAATTCTATTGACTCCTTTAAGAAACTCACCCGGGCTTTTGGTGCTCGCTTTATTACTTATAGCAAGGTTCCTCGGCCTTTGGGATCCTTATTATCCATGTCCATGCGGGAGGGTGAGACTCTTAAGGCTTATTCAGATAGATACTAGGAGATGTTTAACGAAATAGAAGGAGATTATGATGACGTGGCTATTAGCACTTTTAAGGCTGGTCTTCCAACCGAGCATGATTTGAGGAAATCTCTAACTGGTAAACCTGTTACCAGTGTACGCCAACTAATGGATCGGATTGACAAGTACAGAAGAGTAGAAGAAGACCAACTGCAGGGGAAAGGAAAGGCTAAGATGATCCCTCAAGAGAGGGGGGATTTCAGGTCGGACCAGTACAATAATAACCGACCTCGGAAGGACTTTGTTTGACAGTCAGGATCTGCCAACACTCAGGTGGTTTATGCTGTGTTTCGAGAGCCAGTGCAACAGGTACTGGAGAAGATTAAGAATGAGCCGTTTTTCAAATGGCCAAATAAGATGGCAAGAGATCCTATGAGACACAACCAGAACCTTTATTGCCACTATCATTAGGATCATGGACACAATTGAGGATTGCAGAAACTTATGGGACCATTTGGACCAGTTAGTCCGAGAAGGAAAGTTGAAGCAAGTCTTGCATCATTCCAGTGGTCAGGTAAGCCAAACGGGCTCGGATTTTCGGGGAGATGCTTCTTCAAGACTCCCCCTTGGCATAATAAACGTTATTTTTGCCGCCTCAGGGAGGACCGGATCTTGTCCTTCCAAGGTGAAGTCGGTATCCCTTTATTCGGCCGAGGAGTCTAGTTCAATGCCTAAGAGAGCCAAGATAGGCGTCCCGTTAGTGTTAGGTTTTTCAAATGAGGACAAAGTTGGAACCATACAGCCCAATAATGATGCTCTAGTGGTTACGCTGAGAATTGGTGGGTATGACGTGAAAAGGGTGATGATTGACCAAGGCAGCGCTGCTGACATAATGTACCCTGACTTGTATAGGGGGCTAAACTTGAAACCTGAAAACTTAACAACCTACAGTTCTCCTCTAGTGAGTTTTGAGGGCAAAATGGTCGTCCCAAAAGGTCAGATCAGATTACCTGTGCAGACCGGCACAGATATGGTGGAAGTGGACTTTATCGTCGTAGATGTTTTCTCTCCCTACACGGCCATTATGGGCAGACTCTGGCTTCATACCCTGGGGGCCGTCTCCTCTACTCTTCACCAGAAGATGAAGTAGCCATCCAGAGACCAGGTTTTGGAGATAGTAGGAAATCAGACTGTAGCCAGACAATGCCTGGTAGCGGCTATCCAACATCGGCTTGAGGCAGAGACCTTGGCCACCGCTGATAATGGTTTATAGCAATCAGAAACCCCAGCGTTGCCCTTCAATGGTCCAGCCGATGAGGCGAAATGTGAAGATCTAGAGAGGGTAATCATTGGCAATGATACGGAAAAGTTCTTTCAGGTTGGAGCTAAACTGCTTTTGCAGGAGAGGGAGCAACTGGTTGAATTCCTTAGAGAAAATGTTGATGTATTCGTGTGGAGCACGTATGAAGCCCTGGGTGTAGACCCGAGTTTTATCTGTCATCATCTAAATGTTAACTCTTCCATCACCCCAAAGAGACAGCCACCTCGGCGTCCATTAAAAGAGCACGCCGAGGCTATCAGAAATGAAGTAACCAAGCTCAAGCTGGGAGGGGCTATCAAGGAAGTTTTTTATCCTCAATGGTTAGCCAACACGGTGGTGGTGAAAAAGAAGACTGGGAAATGGCGTGTATGCATGGACTTCACAGACCTCAATAAGGCCTGTCCCAATGACCCTTTCCCTATGCCTCGGATAGACCAATTGGTGGATGCAACGGTCGGTCATCCTCGGATGAGTTTTTTGGATGCCTTCCAAGGATATCACCAAATACCGTTAGCATTGGACGATCAAGAAAAGATAGCTTTTGTCACTCCCATTGGAAACTATCACTACAAAATGATGCCCTTTGGTTTTAAAAATATCGGGTCTATTTATGAACGGATCTAAAATGTTCAAACCACAATTAGGTAGGAACATTGAAGTCTATATCAATGATATGGTTGTAAAGAGCAAAGTTGTGTTTGAGCATGTGGGAGATCTTACGAGCATTTTTGAAATTTTGAGAAAGCACAAGTTATGTCTGAATACTTCAAAGTGTTCATTTGGTGTAGGCTCCGGAAAGTTCTTGAGCTACATGGTGACTCACAGGGGAATTGAGGTGAACCCAGATCAGATTAAGGTCATTAACGACTTGCAAGCACCTCGGAACCCCAAGAAGGTCCAAAAACTGACAGGGATGACTGCTGCTTTGAATCGATTTATCTCCAGGTCAGCTGATAAGTGCAGACCCTTTTTCCTTTTACTACATAAATGGAAAGGATTTGAATGGACCGAGGAGTGTGCTGTAGCATTTCAGCAGCTGAAAGAGTACCTATCTCGGCCGCCCATCATGTCCAGTCCTGAGGTGGACGAATTTCTGTTTGCCTACTTGGCGGTAGCCTCTCATGCGGTAAGTTTTGTTTTGATACGAGTAGACAGTGGCATCCAAAGACCAGTCTATTATTTAAGTAAGTCACTTCACGAAGCTGAGGTGCGGTATTTATCCCTAGAAAATGCCATCTTGGCAGTAGTGCGTGCTATACGAAAACTCCCCCATTATTTCCAGGCGCACACCGTGGTTGTTCTAACTCAATTACCGCTCAAATCCATACTTCGAAGCGCGGATTATACCGGGAGAATTGCTAAATGGGGCACGATTCTAGGGGCTTTCGATATCAAATATATGCCTCATACCTCTGTGAAAGGCCAATTCCTCGCCGATCTAGTAGCCGAGTTTGCTAAACTTCCAGAAGAAGTAGAGGTGAAGCAACATGGCATGGATAAAAAATCGGTTGGCCTAATCTCCACACAAGACTCCTCATCCTAGAAAGTATATGTGGATGGAGCAGCAAACCAGTGGGGAGCAGGAGTGGGGCTAGTTCTGGTATCCCCTGAAAAGATCACCATTGAAAAGTCCTTGAGGTTGGGATTCTCAGCTACAAACAACGAAGCAGAATATGAAGCTTTGCTGATGGGAATGGCGATGGTCCAGAAAATGGGTGGAAGGGCAGTGGAAATGTTCTCAGATTCAAGACTGGTCGTAGGCCAAGTAAAAGGGGAACTGGAAGCCCAAGATACAAAAATGCCAGAATATTTGGGTCAAGTTAGGTGTATACAGACAAAATTTGAATCCTTTGACTTATCACATATCCCTAGAAGTGGAAATACCCATGCGGATTCCTTAGCTACCCTTGCCACTTCCTCAGTACAGAATTTGCCCCGAGTGATAATTGTTGAGGATTTATGCATCCCCACCCTAACGAAGAAAGATTTGCTCCAAATTCATCAAATCAATTTAGGGTCGAGCTGGATGGACCCTATACTGCTATTCCTCGAAAGGGATATATTGCCTGAGGAGAAAGCAGAAGCTGAGAAAATATGAAGGAAAGCTCCTCAGTTTTGGTTGTCCAAGGACCAAAAGTTGTATAAACGTTCTTTTTTTGGGCCATATCTGCTTTGCGTACATCCCGAGACATCATAATCACTCCTAGAGGAACTACATGAAGGAATCTGCGAAAGCCACACGGGAGGAAGATCCCTATCTCACCGGGCCATTACTCAAGGATACTGGTGGCCAGGCATGCAGAAAGAAGCGCAAGAATATGTTAGAAAATGTTACTAATGTCAGAGATTCGCTCCAAACATTCACCATCCTGGAGGAGTTCTTAATCCTCTTTCCAGCCCTTGGCCTTTTGCTTAATGGGTTTTGGATATTGTAGGTCATTTCCCTAAAGCACTAGGAAACAAAAAGTATTTGCTAGTCGGCACAGTTTATTTTACCAAGTGGGTCGAAGTTGAACCTTTAGCTAATATCAGAGATGTAGATGTCAAAAGATTTATCTGGAAGAATATCGTTACTCAATTCGGGGTTCCTCATACTCTCATCTCGGATAATGGCCTTCAGTTTGATAGCAAAGCCTTCAAGCAATACTATTCTGATCTGGGGATAAAGAATAGATATTCCACTCCGGCCTATCCTCAAGGAAATGGGCAAGCTGAAGCTGTCAACAAGGTTATAGTGAATGGACTTAAAAAGAGGTTGGACGAGGCAAAGGGAAAGTGGGTAGAGGAATTACCACATGTCCTTTGGACGTATCGAACAACGCCTCGATGGTCAACAGGAGAGACCCCTTTCTCAATGACATATGGAGCCGAGGCCGTAATCCCTCTGGAAACAGGTTTCTCGATGTTGAGAACTAATGCATTTACCCTGGACGGTAATGATGGGTTATTGGAAAAAAGTATGGACTTGATTGAAGAGCGAAGGGAGAGTGCAATGGTCCAACTGGCTTATTACCAGCATAAGCTTAAGCAAGGTTACGATACCAATGTAAAGCTGAGGTCGTTGGCCGTAAGAGATCTGGTACTGAGGAAAGTTTTGGGAGCCACCAAGAATCTAGCCTGGGGAAAATTGGGGCCTAATTGGGAAGGACCGTATCGGATAACTTCGGTGGCAGGAATAGGTGCATACTATTTGGAGGATCTAGATGAAAAAACTGTACTCCACCCTTAGAATGTAAACAATCTAAAGAGGTATTATTATTAATAAAATAATCATATTTAGTTTCTCTTCAATTTATTTTGATCATATATCATGTGTTTCCACATATATTGAAGTATTAAACAGAAACTAAGTTATGTCAGGTTCCTCGGACCACAAACTTAGTGGAAATTAATACCCTATGACATCTATTGAAGTATTAAACAGAAACTAAGTTATGTCAGGTTCCTCAGACCACAAACTTATTGGAAATTAATACCCTATGACATCTATTGAAGTATTAAACAGAAACTAAGTTATGTCAGGTTCCTCGGACCACAAACTTAGTGGAAATTAATACCCTATGACATCTATTGAAGTATTAAACAGAAACTAAGTTATGTTAGGTTCCTCGGACCATAAACTTAGTAGAAATTAATACCCTATGACATCTATTGAAGTATTAAACAGAAACTAAGTTATGTCAGGTCCCTTGGATCACAAACTTAGTGGAAATTAATACCCTATGACATCTATAGAAGTATTAAACAGAAATTAAGTTATGTCAGGTTCCTCGGACCACAAACTTAATGGAAATTAATAACCCTCGCACTGAATTATGATCAAATTTGTAAGCCAAAGTAAAATCCATAAGCATCACTTGAAGCATTTTGAGGTATCATGGACTTGCCTGTTATTTAAACGTTTTGATATTTTCTCAGAGTTGGAAACTTATTAGAATTGATAAATTAAGAGCATGTCTTGATAGTGCTGTGGATTCAACAGTCATGATTTACTCGGATTCTCAGTTAAAATATATAAAACTATTTTTTCCCTCATATCAGTAAACTTCATTCTTCTATGGCATATGGTTATGTATGAACAAAGAACAAACAAAGTGAAAATTACATAAATAAAAGATAAAATAATAATAACACATGTAAATTTGGAAAGATGAAATCTACATCTCATTAAAACTTGTCTTAAAAAGGAAAAATAGAATTTCATTACATTGACAGCAACTACCCTATGTAAAAATAAAGAGTTATGGTTTTAACTTTATTTGGAGCTTGCCCTTGGAGGCTTTATTAGCTGCCTCAGGAGGAACAACTTTCTCTTTCTCCTTAGGGACTTCTCCAGTAAGTATGGTGGTTGAAGCTAGAGCCTGCTTGAAACTTTGAGAAGCTACCCCATCCTGAGGAACCTCTGCAGCCTTGTCCAAAGAGGTATCTTTAGGAACTTCAGGCTCTTTGGATTGCTCCGGCTGATTGGAGGGAAGAAGATCCTGAGTCTGGGCTTCCTCAGCGGTAGCAGCAACTATAGAGACCGCCTCCCCTTGGTTGGGAGGAAGGTTCGAAGCTCGTATGGCTTGGGGGAAACAAATGTTTTTTGGCCTTCTCAACTCAGAAGAAGCCTCAACCCCAGCTCGGTTGAGAGCTTCCTCCCAAGTCTGAGCATAGTAGGCACGACATACGGCACGGACCTCTACCCGAAGGGTATCTTCGGTCTCAGCTACGCCGATGTCATAGCCATGCTGTTCAGCCTCTTCCCTCGCCTTCTCGGCCTCTATTCTTGCTTTCTCCGCCTTGGCCTTTGCTTTTTCGGCTTGATCCTTGAGCCTTTGGGCTTCTTCCAGTTGTTTCTTGAGAGCTGCCATCTATTCCCTAGAAGCAATTAGTTGATCAGTGGCCTCGCGCAAGCGCTTCCTCTGGTCCTCGGCTTGCCTTTGCGCGCCCTCCAGGGCCGAGTCAGCACTCCTGCGGGCATGCTTCTCATCGGCCAGCTTTTTCTTCAATTCAGCATTGCTTTGATCAACAATGGTGAGTGTTTGCACAGTTGCTACCCACCTTTTTCTTTCGTCTTCCAGTTGCTAGTAGCATGAATTGTTTATCTCCTCAAGCCTGAAAGTGGCTTGGACAGCCTAAAAGAAAAGAGTTAATACCATAACAAATAAAAAGCATATATCTATATATAATAATTATAAGTAAAAAAAAAAAAAAAAAGGATAAACATTATACCATACCCAAATATCTTTTACAATTGAGGAAGACCTCGTTCTTCCTGATATTCCGCAGCTTGGACATATCTTTTAGAAGTAACAAGGCCTCCTCCACGGTCGAAGCAACGTGGCACCCAATGCCCTCGTTGAAGTCCCTAAGTGATGCATCATCTCTCAAGGGCTCACCGCCGAGCATGGGTGCTAGGAGCTAGGCCTTTGACTCTAGAGGCTGAGTGTCCGCTCTCTCCATGCCTCGTTGTGACGCGTGGCTAACTTTTTGTTGCTTCGCAGCTCGTTGAGCCTCGTCTTCACGAGTTGGATGAGATCTCCCAGTCTCCACCACGTCTTTACCTTTCTGCTCTCTCTTCCTCTTTGGATCAGCAAGTTTGAGCCTAGAGGGCAGAGATGGCTGAGGAGGAGAGAGAGGAGATTTGGGAGGAGGAGGAGGAAGTTTAGGTTGAGTAGACTTCCCCGGTGCACCTCTTCCAGGTTGATCTTCTATCAGTTCCATCAAACTCTTCTAAGGCTTCCTCTGGATGCCCATTTCGTCTGATATACTCTCGGGAGATGGTGGTTGGTTAAATACTTCAAATTCGTCCGAGGAGTCTGTTAGGTCCACAATACCCTCCGAACCTTTTTCTTCTTCTTCTTCTTCTTCTTTTCTTTCTTCCCCTTCCTCAAGAATGAGCTGGGATGAGGATGCTCCTATTGAAGGAGTGGCCACAAAGAGTGGTTGAGTACGGGGAGTACCTTCAGGAATTGGGACACCCTCTGGAACAACGAACCCTTGGTAGGCAACACTGATACGGTGGAGCCGAGGGTCGCGGGCTTTGATTACGTACTTAGGGGCTTGGAATACGAGTGAGAGGGGTGTGTACCCAAGAATTAGGTGGGCTACTCGGAGTTGACCGTTAGCTTCGTTCACGTACACCTCGGCTTGTAAGATCCTATCTAAGCTCTCTTTGTTGACTAAGCTGAGCTTGGGTTTAGTAGAATTTCTATCTGCAAAATCATTGAATTAGAATAAAATTTTCGTCAAAAACAGGAGTGTTGGAAAAAAAAAAATATATATATATATATTTATATATATGCAAACCAAGACACACAAATCTACGGCTGTACCCCCACCTGGTTCTCCCTCCTTAGTCGGACAGGGTAAGCCATCATGCCATTCCCCAGAAAAGATTAAGAAATTCTCCTTTAAGTTTTTGTTTGAAGTGGGAAGAAACTAGATTAACCTTACTTCAGGATGCCTCGACTTAAGGTAATACCCCTGTCCCTTCAGGTGGTGCAAGCTGTATACCCAATTCACATCGTGGTGGGTTAAATTTAAGTTCATTCTCTCGTTTAAAACTTCTATACTCCCCAGGACCCTAAACATATTTGGAGCACACTAAGTGGGAGATAGCTTAAAGAACCTAAGGTAATTCCTAGTAATGGTACCCATAGGAATGGTCATCCCTCCCTCTATAAAAGCGATCATGGGAATGACCACTTCTCCGATTTTTCTAGCACCTACCCACTCCCCCTGAGCACCGTACATCATGCCTACTGTTGGTGAGATCCTATACTTAGCCCTAAAACTCTCCATACCCTCCTCGGACTCGACTAAACGTTTGAACTTACCCATTTTTTCTAAAAGGCTTTGAAGAAAAATTAACAAGTTTAAAACGAAAACTAAGAGGGTTTAAGAAAACTTACAGGTTTAAAAAAGGGGGTCCTTGGACAAATTTCTAGTATTTGTAGACGCACAAGGAGATGAAAGAAGGAGACAAGTTCAATGTATGAGCTATAGGATTGTCTGATTGTTGAAAGTAGGAAAATGAATTGATTTGAAAAGCTACTTATAGCAGTGTAGAAATTACAAGCAGGAAAGTTCCCGCTCGTAAAACGAGAAAAATCTTCCACCGTATGATTTACATCCTACCGTTGAACGTGGGGGACAAGGGCGCTACCAAAATTTAATGATGGCACGCTTTGGACGCCAAAGCATCAGGAGCGTGCTTTGAGCAGGTAAAATGACATATAGGAGGTCAGGAATACAGAATAGGACCATACACAAGATGGGCTGAGGACGTCAAAATCATCATTTCTTCCCGAGAAGTCGAAAAGCAAGATTTTGAGGGGCTATTATGGGGGCCAGTTAATCAAGAGGTACTATTAAGGCTGTACTAACTGGACCTATGGCCCAAACCGAGAATATTAACTAATCCGAGGATGTCCAAATAAGATTATAAGGGGAACGGAATAAAGAGAAAAGTAGAGATAAGTCCAACGAATGTCCGAGGAGAAAAGCCATCTCGGCAACAAGGGTCCAAGGTCAGTAAGAGTGCCATATCATCATGGACTTTCTTTGAAGTTACATCACAACTAAGAGTTGGACGTTGGACAAGTGGTAAGAAAGGAAAAGTGCAATAAATATCTTCAAAAAGTTGCTACCTCCGCATTAAATGCCTCCCAACTAACTCTCTGGCCGCATTAATGTGGAGGTGATGCCTGAACAGTGGTCAAGCAGCCTTACAGCTACTAGTTGATGGTTCTGGGAAGTGTTGGATGGGACAGGAAGGAGTTCCTAAAATCTAACCTACACGTGTATGGTAGGGATGATATCAAGATTGTAGTATATAGCATGGAAAGATGTACTAAAAAAGGGATCGGAGAAAAAATCAAGAAATTTTTACAATAAGACTGTGAACTCTTGTAACTTTGTTTATCAACAAGATAATATAATATAAGCTCTTTAGGTCACTCCGAGGACAAACTTTCTTATCTTACTTGTGTTTAATAGCCTTAAATTAGCAAATTTTATCGTTTTTCTTCTGGAATAGATCTAGTTCTTTCATCCACACTTTACAAATTTATTGTTTGGGCTTCTTGGGCTAAAACCCAATCCCATATTGGGTCCAATCCAATTTCAATCCTTACACTTTGAATGGGGTCTTTATGTTATCACTTAAATAATATTTAACTAGCATTTTATATAATAATTTTTTTTAAATCCATTCTTTTTACTTTTTAATATGATTTTTTTTTTTTTGAGAAAATGCTAAAATTATAACAAATTTTACTACAAACTGGTGTTGTAATGAATGCGATCAATGACATAAGGCTTACAAAAATACAATAAATATTATAAAATTTACAACATAAGAATTACAAAGATATATCACCAATCACAAATATTCATTCAATAGTTTGTTGAAATTCGCCTATCATATTCATTGTCACATTAAATTATAAAAGTTATGAAGAACACCACACACCCTTGGTGCAATGATCACTCCACAAGTATAAGTTCTTGTGGGGTGTGGGGGGCCAATGGCTAAGTTTTAAGTCTCTAGAAGAGAGTTTCACATACATATATAATTAGATTAGGCTTGAGTAGAATTTTTATCCTGTATAAAATAATTAAATAAATAAAAGTTATGTAATAAAATTTATAGTATATTTAACATTTTCCTATTTGAATTACTTGTGATTAATAATGTGTCTATTTGTAAGACCTATTTATTTACATTTGTCTTATCTCTATCTCTAGCATTACTTAATTCTTTGAGCCTTCTTAATAGTCAAAAAAAAAAATGTAAACTAAAATGTTTTAATATCTCCCAAAAATATTTATATATATAAAAAAATAAAAAAATTTGCCCCCAAATTTGGGGCCTTCTCTAGTAAGGGGCCCTAGGCAATGGCCTAATTGGCCTAAGCCTAGGGCGGCCCTACCCAAGACCAAAGATGGTCATCTCACCTCTCTCTCCCATCTCAACTATCTCACTCGGTGGCGAAGCTTGAAGGCAATGGTAGAGCTTGAAGATGACAGCGACAGTGGCAAAGCTTGAAGGCGATGGCGGCGATGGCAGTAGATCATGAGGGCAATGACGGTGATGGCAAAGTTTGAAGGCGACCTTTTGCTTGCCTGGGTTTATTGTTGTCAACTGTGGCTTTTGCTCGCTGGGGTTCGCTTGTTGTAGGTTGTGGCTTTTGATCACCGAAGTTTGCCGCCGTGGGTTGAATCAGTTTTGAGGCTTGGGTTTGAATAGGTTGTGGTTCTTAGGTTGGTTTTGAAGTTTTGGTGGTGTGTGGTGTTGTTTCGGTGGTGGGTATAACTTTCGGTGGTTGTGGGTTGTTGTTGGTGGTCGAAGGTGATGGGTATTTGGCTGTGATTTGTTCTATGGATTAGGATTTCACTGGTTTGGAATTGGGATTTCAATTTGGTGTTACAATGGTGGGTTTGGTGTTTTAAAGGTGTTTTAGAGGTGGTAGTTTTGTTATTGCCTGGTTGGTTTGGTGTTTCTGGGTGGTTATTTCGGTGGTGTTGGTGTAAGTTTGGTTGTTGAGGAGAGACAGAGATGAATAGGTGAGAGAGAAATTAATAAATTTTTATATTATTTGTTTTGTAGTTTATATTATTTTATGGACAAAATTTAGTTACAAAATTGATTGTAATTTAAGGTTACAACTTTACTCAATATATTTTTTATTAGAGGTGAATTTCGAAAAATTCACCATTGGATTACATCTTCTTCTTAAATCCTCCATACTTGTAAAAATTCTAGAAAATTAAAGATCAATAGCTATGTCATCGATAAAATGTTTAAATTATAAGTTTTTGTAGTTTAAAATTATGTATAAAATATAAGATTATAGATCATATAGTAAATAACATCTGATTGATACAAAATTTGACATATGTATTAAAAGCATAAAGAACATGCAATTCAACGGTTAGATTTTCAAAATATGTAATAATATTTATTTTATTGAGTAAGGTTGTAGCCTAAGGCTACAACCAATTTTGTAGCTAAACTTTGTCCTTATTTTATTGGGTTGTATGTAAAAATAAGAACTGGATATAGGGTGAGTTGTAAAATGAGATGGTAAAATAAATAAAGTAGGTTTTGAGGATGTAAAATAAACACTATTTTACATCCTCGGATGCTAATGCTTTAATGTTTTAGATATACAACCCTGGGTGTTGCATGTTTTGGGGCACATAAGGTGTAAAATAGTCATTTGGGGGATTTTACAGCCCCCAATGCTAATGTTCTTAGAACATTATCATTGGGGGTGTAAACCCCCCCCCCCCCCCCAAGTTGCTATTTTAGCAACTCACAAGCTCAAACACATCATCATCCTAAGGTGTATTGCTAAAAACTTATACCAACTGTGAGCAGTCGGATTTTCTTAAAAAATAACTATAAATCCGAAACTACGTTATTAGTTAGGCAACGTTTCAAACTATTTTCGTTTCTAACAATTCGAGTCTAGAGAACTTGATTTTGCCATTTGAAAATGCACTTGAAAATCGAGTGTGAGAAACTCAAGTTTGAAAATCGAGTGTCTCACACTCAATTTCCAAGTGCATTTTCAAATGGCAAAATCGAGTCCTCTGGACTCGAATTGTTAGAAACGAAAATAGTTTGAAACGTTGCCTTACTAATAAAATAGTTTAAGGGATTTGGTTATTTTTTAAAAAAATCCGTGAGCAGTCAATTCTTATTTATAAAACCTATTGTACGTGGGGATGTAAACTTATTTTTCATTATTTTATTCATCTATGTCCTTTTCAAAAAAAAAAAAAAAAAAACTCATCTCTCTACTTTCTATCACTTTCTCTCTCTCTCAAACTCTCTATTCTCTCCGGGCCAAAGCTCGTAGACCACCAAGGCTCAAGCTTGCTCTACCACTTACCAAGCCTCCACGGTTGTGGTTCACCTTGAGCTCACACTCTTCCTCCTTTAGATTCCTCTATCTCAAAATCTCATCTCCTTTCCAAATCCTAAACCCGATCTAACCACCATAGCTGCCACCTTATTTTCTTTTATTTTTTTGCTCAAAGCTCCCTCCTTTTTTTCTTATCCGTGGGTTTGGTATTTGGTTTGAGATTTGAGAAGTGGTTATGATTATGGTGGTGCCTGTATGATTTGGTTTGGTCATGAATTTGGGGTTTGTACTGATGTATGTTTATTGGGTATTGGGTTTGGGTTTGAATCGATGGCTTTGGTGGTGGGTGGTGTGATTAGGTTGCTCGATGGTGTTGGTACGTGGTGGGCGGTGCATTAGGTTGCTCGGCAGTGGCTATTGATGGCCAAAGGAGAGAAGGGAAAAGACCAATTTTTTTTTTTATAAAGAAAAGGAATAGACCAAAATTGGAGAGAGGAGAGATAGAATGTTTTTTTTTAAATATTATTTTATTGTGTAGTTGATATTATTTTAATGGGTTAGATGTAAAAATAAAAACTTGGATATTAGGTTTATTGTTAAGTAGGTTGGTATAATAGATAAAATAACTTTCTAGATGGTAAAATAGAGGTTGATGTGCATCCCCGAATGTTAGTGCTCTTATCTTCCTAGCTCTCCCCATTTGGTCCACTAACAACAATCAGCATCAACATCAGCCATCAGCTGTAAAAGCATGTTATTTTAACATATCAAAAAACATACTTTATTATTTTAGTACATTATTTTATAATACACCATACAAGCATACATCACATGTGTCTATTCTTTGACTCAATACATTAAAATAATATATACAACACATTAAAATAATATTAACCCAAAAATCAGCCAATATACAAAACACAACCTAGTGGCAGTGGCCACCAGCCAAGAACCAACAACCACCGCGCAATTAGCGGCCACCAATCAACAACCACCACCACAATCACTGCATTCTCCAGGGCACTGTCTACACGAGAGAGAGAGAGAGAGAGAGAGAGAGAGAGAGAGAGAGAGAGAGAGAGAGAGAGAGAGAGAGAAGAAGAAGAAGAAGAAGAAGAAGAAGAAGATAAAAAGAAGAGAGAAATAAATTAAAAAAATGTTTTTTTTTTTCTTTTACCACATAAGTCCGTATGCTTTTACTAATAGAAGCGTATATATAGAAATGCTAAATCTTTTTAGCATATGAGACATGGGGTTTTTTGGTGTTTGGTGTGTCAAATGCTAAAAATTTAGCATTTGGCACACCTAATGCCAATGCTCTAAGAAAATTACTAGAAAAATAAATAGATATAATTGCAATCTCCTTTAGACAATTGGTAAATAATTTATCATAGCAATTTTTTTTTTTTTTTTTGAAAAGCACAAATTATGAATATTAGAGATCCAGTTGTTGAAGAATGAAGAGTCGAATTGCATGAACTCTAGCTCTTCAAGATCTAATTCATCAACGATTCAACATAATCTTTGAGTATGGCAGATTTCTTTTTGGTTTTTAATTCCTTTACTGTCACTTCATTTAATCTCACTAATAATTTATTTTTCTTTTAGTTAGATAATAGAGGAGGAGGTGGTGGCATTCGAATCACAAATATGAAACAACGAAAAAGTGATCAATAGAAAGTGTCATTAAGAAAATGTGATACAAGACCACTTTCACAAAATTCAACAGAACCCAAAATACACCTAAACAACTCTTTCATAAGAGCATTCACATAACGTGTGTAATAGAAAAATGTGTAGAATTTATACAATTTTATCTAAAATTGACCTACATCAGTCCATGTATAATTGTGTGAATTTACAAATTATTACAATAACCATATAAATTTACACTTACACTATTAATTTTGTATTTAGTTATTTATTCTTTTTTTACGTATCTTGAAAATAAAGGAAGATGGTAGATGATGGTTGTTGTGTATGAAAAAAGAGAAACAATTTTAAAAATTAAGAAAAATTAATATTTTAATTAAATATAATGTAAAATAGATAATCTGACATAAGGTGTTTTAGAAAATAAGTGTGTAAAATAAATAAAAAATAAAAAAGTATATTTTTATACTAAAACTAGCCTCTCAGAAATTATTTTATTTTTTTAAGTAAAAGTTAATAATTTATATCTATTATAATTTAAAAATATATTTTTTTATTTTTTAAATAAATAAAACAATAAACTTTAAAAATAAACAATAATTATAATTCTTTTTTAAACATAAAAAGAAAAATCTTAAATGTTTAGAGTGCTCTTTTGAATTCAAAAAGGAGTTTGTTATTGAGTTAAAAGAAGAGAATATCTTATATATTTTATTGATAAACGGGTACTTTTGCCGGATCTTATCTCTAAACTTTGGCGAGTAGAAAATCAAAGTTGTGGTATGGTACAACTGTACACAGATGTGAACACAGAATCATGGCATCCGATTTCTTTTGCTACACGAAACCAATAAAAAAAAAAAAAAAAATCAAATCAAATACATAACCAAGTGAGTAAATCAATTCTACTTCAATGGGATAGGAATAGATCATTACTTTCACAAACTTTAATAAGCTACAAATAACAAAACTGATAGTCCAATAGTAGAATTGGTAATGATGTCCATTTTCCACCGCCAATAATAAATCTAACTTTTAAAACGAAAAAATGAAACTTTATCGACAACTTTAAAGAATTAATTAATTAAAGAGAATCTCTTTTTGATTTCTGCCCACACAAATTTAAAGGTTTTGGTTTGTCTTTATATTTATACTGTCGGTAATACTCCACAAGCCGTTTTCAATGTAGTCAGGCTGATTTGAAGGGCCTTCACTAACGGAGTAATACGTAAAGTCTTATTTCTTAGAAAAAAAAAAAAAAAAAAATTGTCGGTAATGGTTTTAAAAAAACGTTCCACAAAAGTACGAAAATCATTACCGACGACAATTGGCACTTTTTTCTGGAACGTTGCATTCAGTGAAATTAGGATCATACATGTGTACTCAAGCTCAGGTGTGGTCAGAAATATGAGTTTTATATTCACTATTGAGCATCCATTCCACAATGTCTTCTTGTAAGAAATGAAGAACTAGGTAGATAATGAAAAAGCAATGGTTAATGTAAGAAGAATTTTAATTTTTCCTCACATGATTCATAGAGTCATAATCATTTGCATTATTGTTACTTTAACAAAAGCCAATCAATTATCAGTTATCACATGCGATTAGATGGTGCGCAGTGTTCAAAGATCTTAAAAGAGAAAAAGTTTATGATCTAATGCCTATTATTCCGCCTTTTGGTATCCTTCCATTTTGTTTGGATGTTTTTAAAATTAGTAAGGAAAAATAGAGTAATTAGTCATTCCCCTTATTTGGATATTTTAAAAATTAGAATGGAGAGGAGAGAAAATTATTAAAATAGACAAATTTATCTATATTTGAAAATAAATTTGCAACATTGGTCTATTATTAATTTAGAAAGGGTAAATTGAGAAATTTATTTAGTCAATAATTTATCTACTCTACTCTCCTTCCAAATCTCTTCAATTTGGGGGAATTAAAAATGAGGGGTTAGAGGTGGTTGAAACCCCTCCAAACTCCTCCCGCTCATTCCTTAAAAAACTTCCAAACAAGGTAATTGAATTACTCTCCTTCCCTCTACTCTACTCCCCCTCATTTTTTAAACTTCTAAACAGACTATTAGATTAAGGAATCAAATCCCGAATTGCCCTACTTACATTTAAAAGAATAATAATTAATAGTAGCACAGGGGTGAAAAAAGAAAAATACGTGGGGAAAGTATGGGTGAGATGAGAATATGATCAAACAACAACAAACAATTCTTACTCTAGTGATGTGTTTGGATGACATGATTTGGGTATTTAAATTTGGATTTGGATGATTAAAATCCAAATAACTTATTTGGGAAGTTTAAAAAAAGGTCAAGAATTTAGATTTGACAAATCCACCAATAATTTTAAACCTTTAAAATACTTAGATTTGAAATAACTCCTAAAATCAATGGATTTGAAATTCCTTTGATTTCAAATCTATTAATTTAAAATCCAAATTCAAATCCAAATTCCCAAATGTAACCTAAATGTTTTGAGGTGTTGATTAGAATCAATCGTATGTATTTTTTTTTGTTTTGTCATTTTATTCTATCATATTCATACTATATGTTATTTCAACAATTGTTGTCATTTTTTTTTACCACTTCTAGTATTATTTTATTTTTCTTCCCTCCACTTGAATTTAGTCATTCTTTCTCTTACTAAAAAAAGCAACAAAAAACAAAACAAAAACAAATCTCTCTTAAGGGCCTGATTGGTAGGAGGATTTTTGTTTTTATTTTCAAAACAGTATAAAAACATTTTTCAAAAAATTGAACTTGAAACTAGTTTTCAGATAATAATTTTTATATTATAAGTGTTTGGCTCCCACTTTTAAGAACAATTTTCAAAATACTAAATACTAAAAACAAAAAATAATTGTTTGGGAGACCATTTCTATTTTTGAGATTTTAAAAAATATACATATATATTTACAAAAAGTAACGTGTAGAATCTGTATCTTACTTTTTTTTTTTTTTTTTTTGGATAATGATAAGAGAATAAAACTTATCATGTATTTTTTTTAATGATATTTTTCAAATGTGAAGTGTGAAAATTCTTTTTGTAATAAAGATAAGCTCCTTAATTTAAGAGGTAAAAGAGTTTGGATAAATATGTGAGGTCCACTGTTTTTAATTTATTTACAACTATGTCATTAAAAACATTTTCTGTATCTTGAAAACACTCCTTAGCCGTTTCCAAAATCCTGTTCTAAATTAGAAAAATAGGATACAGTTTTTTGAAAATTGTATTTAGAAAATAGTAGCCAAACAATAAATTCAAGTGTGAGACCACCATTTTATGAATTATAAAACAAAAAACTATATTTAAATACTCTTACCAAGTGTACATCCTTCCAACCTCCTCTGTCTCTCATGTGCCCACTACCACGTCCCTCCATCTCTTCAACACCATCAAAATCACTAGCTAGTGGATTTTCATTGGTGAAAATATAGATATTTTTCAGCAACCAAACATAAAAAATTATTTCGAGGACCCTGCTAAACAACAAGATAACACAAACAATTCTTCTCAAAAAAAAAAAAAAAAAAAAAAAAAAAAAAACACACAGACACAGACACAGACACAAAAACAATCAAAATTAAAGTTGGTTTGGTGAAGGTGGGCCTTGATGATGTATATGATGGAAGAAAACAATCTGCATCGGAAAAGACCTTAAAGAATGGTTCTTTAATTATAAACACTAAAAGGGTGCTAAGGAAGTGAGGGTGGTAATAGCGCTACAATTCGGCCCTGAAGAGATTGGCTGGATGCACTACAACTAGACCAATTCAGCCTCTTGAAACTGAAAGTAGGCCCGGACAGCCCAAAATTGAAATTGGTTCTTGCCCCCAATTTGTGATTAGTGGCCTCTCCTGACAAAAATGGTCCATTACCATCAATTTTGAAAATAATTTGTCCAGAAACACTGTTTTCGAAAAATATAGCAATATACCACTTTTTTAGGTACTCGAGCTTGGTGAGCTCGAGTACCATGTTTTTTTAATCCACTGTCGCCCCATATTCAAGCAGCCCTATAGTGGCGTTTTTAAGCCCTATAGTGACGTTTTCGGGCCCTATAGCGGCGTTTTTAAGCCCCCATACCAGGTTAAGGGGCCCTATAGTGACGTTTTCGGGCCCTATAGCGGCGTTTTTCTGCAAAAAAATTTTTTATAAGTCCCCCATAACAGGTTAAGGGGCCCTATAGTGGCGTTTTTAAGCCCTATAGTGACGTTTTTGGGCCCTATAGCGGCGTTTTCCTGCAAAAATTTTTTATAAGCCCTCATAACAGGTTCAAGGGGCCTTAGTGGCGTTTTTAAGCCCTATAGTGACGTTTTCGGGCCCTATAGCGGCGTTTTTTTTTTTAGAAGATGTTTTACTTAAAAAAACATGGTACTCGAGCTCACCAAGCTTGAGTACCTAAAAAAAGTGGTATATTGCTATATTGTTCGGAAACAGTGTTTCTGGGCAAATTATTTTCAAAATTGATGGTAATGGGCCATTTTTGCCGGCCTCTCCTAAATATAGTTCCACATCTGAAGTACTTTAAAAAAGTTGTTAAATATTTTTGAATTGTGCCACTAGCTAGTAAAGACCAGAAAATCAGTAGCAAACCAACTTATTTATAGGTTGGTTGTCATTATGCTAAATATTTTAGTTTTTGCTACAACTATAGAACAAGCATTCAATCATTAGTATTAACTAGTTTGTAACTCCATGCATATGCATGAATATACTTAAAAATATACAATAAAATGCATAATATAACTCCTATATATATAATTTAAATACTATTGATAATCATTTTTATATTTTGTTAACTCTTTAAAAAATTTTGTAAGGATATTATTATGTATAAAATGTAAATTGTCCATTTTTTTTTATAATTATTGTGAAGCACTTTTTTTTATTTTTTTATTTTATATAATTCATTTATTCTAGACTTTTTGTACTTAATAATTCATTTGGATTAATATTTATGATGTGGTCCCACATTTAATTCTAAAATTAAAAAATAAAACTCTTTAAGAATAAATAATTTAGGACACGTGGCGCAAAATTGGAATTCTAATTTGGAATTATAATTTGAGTTTCTCTAAACTTCACCTATAGATATATAGATTATCAAAAGTAAGTTTGCAACTCTCAAAAAAAAAAAAAAAAGACAATTTTTAACAAATCTTTTATCTTGTATAGTAAAAAGGAAATTGCTATATAATTTATATCATTTTGCAGTTATTATGCATATAATCTGGGAAGAGAAACAGAACAAAATCCATCTAGACTACTTGATTAACTGCTAAAAATGTCTTTACTATTGAACTACCATATAAAATTCTTCATTGAATGCAATCTGACATTTGTTTCCAAATAGAAGGCCATAATCTATTGTTAATAGAAATTGTTAGAAGTATTGGTTAAATGATTAAAGTTACCATATCTCAATAGTTAAAAATTTTGGAACAATCATTAATTTAACATGGTATCAGAACTAGAATACTCAATTAACCTAACCGATTGATTCTCTTATAAACAAAAAATAAAAAATAAGTCCTAGCTAATTTCTTGCTGAAGTTATGAATTGTAATGAAATTAGAGAGGCTTTCACATTAGAACAATTTCCTTAGAATATAGATTTTTCCTATAGTCATTTCATATTTCTTGGGAGCCTTAAAGAAAGTTGTTCTAACTATTTCTAGAATATAAATTTTCCCTATAGTCGTTTCATATTTCTTATAGAACAAAGTTTATTAGCATCTTGGTCTAATAATAAAGTACATAATCATTAAAAATGAATGCTATAAGTCAAAACTCAAAAAAGAAAAAAAGAAAAAAAATACCAGCCATATTTGGCTCTCAAACCATATAAAAGACAATTAAAAATAACCCTGTGAAACCCATGATTCCATTTAAACATCCCCTCCAAAAAAAAAAAATCCCTAGATATAACTAAATCTAATTTTGAAGATGCCAATTAATTTAAAGAAAGAATGGCTATTCTAGGAAATAATAAATTTGAGCATAAAACAAATGTTTCATGTCACATATTGACATTGTCATGGCTGGCCGAAATGAGTGACTGAATTGCACCTGAAAGGTTGGTCATGGCCGCTACAAAACTGGTCATTCCTTGGCTGTTCACTTCATTTTGCTTTTCTTCAATCTGAAGCCTTCGTTGTTCAAGTTCCATTACTTCTTGGTGCCTCTTCTCTTTCTTCTCCTCACAGTCTCGAAATGTTTGGGCCAATACCAATGCGCTACGCATTATGGTCGAACCAATGCTTCTTCTTCTAACTTTCCTGCGTTTTGAACTGGAGTCATGCATTTCACTCGACTCTGTCTCGGACGAGTCTGACTCTTCTAGAATCAAACAATATTTTGATAATGATTAGAAACATAAAGTGTGATTCAAAAACCTAATAGGCTTTGGGATGAGTTAAATAACTATGTACTTCGCCTAATTCAGAAAGTAGCAATCTGCGCTCACACACCAAATTTGACAATATTTTTGACACTTGTTATGTTGCAAGTTTATACTGGTTCTTATCTACTGGTTCTTATCTAAAAGCCTACTATTAACATCACTTTTTTACATATCACTATCAATCTGTCACATTAGTAGGTGTCCAATTATTTGTGCTTATAAACTTTCTCATTCAAAAAGTAATATTGCCAATGTACATTTTTTTTGGGAAAAAAAAATTAGGATCACAACCAGTTTTACATTCATTTTCACAACTATCTAATATAATTGACAGTAAATTGTGGATTTATATAAAAGTGACAGACTATTAATCACAGTCACAGTCTGTCACATAAGATAGTTGTGAAAATAGATATGAAACTTCTTTGAAACTTCTTATTTAATTTTAGTCTATAATTCTTTTGATAATAAGTTGAATTACAATCCAATTTCTAAATAAACAAGATAGGTTTAACAAACTTAGCAAATAAAAAAAATATTAACAGGTACATGATGGATAAATGATAATGTAAATTTCAAATGATTTTGTTAACTGATACCCTAAATGTTTTTATTTAGGAAATACTTTTTAAAAAATTTGTGAAAAATTAAAATTAAAAACAAAAGGAATTTTTTTAAAATAATTATTTATATTTACTATAAATGTAATATCAAAACTTTCTTAAAATAACTTATTAACAAATATCATAAAAACACCATACTCTAACTTAAACGTTAAATTTTTTTTTTTTTGATAGAGTTTCAACTTATGACGTTTACTCACCTAAGATCTCTTATACCACCATTAATAACTTTACCAGTTAAACTAACTGGAACCCACTAAATTAAATTTTTAAGTATTTAAACAAAAAAAGATTTCCACAATCTCATTAACTTGAAAAAATATATATAAATTAATTTTTTCAATAGCATACAAACATAATATACGAAGTTGCATTCTAATTAGATTTTTGGTACTAGTTAGAGACTGTAAATCTATTGGTACTTTCTAGTACATCTGTAAAAAGATAAGTATTGGATACCATGTGAGCATATGCTGTTGCCAGTGGGTCAGTACATGTAAGGCTCTACCAGTCTATGAGGCTATGACTCTCTAGACCTTAGTCCACAATTTTTGTGTTTTATTTTTTTTGGGTATTTTCCTACGACATACTCATCCCATGAGACTTGCACTTTTTACTTAAGAAAATTCATATTAAGTCACATATGTTAACTACGGTTAGATACAATGTTTCTCTATCTCAAGAACGTTGTTGGATGAATTATTGAACCCATGAGCAGTGGTGGAACCACGTGGAGATTGGGGAAAGAAAGGGGGGGCTTAGAAATTCAATAATATTGGTGGGTCATTTCAATAAAATATTATGTGCCTTTATTTTGTCAATATATAAGTAACAGAAAAATTATAACTTTACATTGTATTATCAATGTAAATCTTATATTATAGACTAAATAAATATGTATAATGGTATCAAAAAAACAAAGGTACAATATTATACACATGTGCAAAAAGTATACAGCATTCTACATATTTGTTTGGTCTAATCTATAATGTAAATCATAGATTGCTAGTATAATGTAAACTAAGAATTTTCCTAAGTAACATATATGCCACAAAGAAATGAAATCAAGTTAGCTCAACTGGTAAAGTCTCTGGTGGTTGTATAAGAGATCTGTGGTTCAATCCCCACCTACACCAAAAACTGATTGGTGTCTTGGTCTGATAATAAAGAGCAATTATCAGGAGCGGATACCATAGGTTGAAACTCTCTCTCAAAAAAAAAAAAAAAAAAAAGTTAGTTAATAAATTTTGAACATGCATTTAAATTTCCTATTTAATTCTTAATTTTTTTTTTCCATTTATCACTCAATTTCAAACCTTTATCTATCAACAGATGATTGAAATTCATAATTGGATGGAGATAATACTATGAATAGTAAGAAATGCAAATTAAAGTGGCGCAGAACGGTTTTAATGTTCTTATATTCCTAAGTATTTATACTCCTCAATATTTTATCTGAATTACTTGTACAAATGTATAAAACTATTTTTTTTTTTTTTGAGAAAAAAATGTATAAAACTATTATTATACATACTTGATCAAAATAATATGATTAGTCTTTGGTCATACTTATTTTAACTGTATAAATTTTCTTTAAACTTCAAAAAAAATCACAAAAAAAGTCATGAGCTAGTGTTAAACACAGTGGTCTGCATGATTGTGTACCCCAGCTCCTTTCTGAAACCAATTTAAATACTAATCTGAAATCTCATTACTTCTCGAATATCCGTGCACTTAAGATTCCACTCTATATATCCTACACCGTAGACTCCACAAAGATTCCATGGAACTGAGAATTGTACCAATATCTAACACTTTACTATTTTAAATATAATAATCCAACGGTTCACATATTCATGCAAAAAAGTAATGCTCGTACTATAGCATAAGACAATGGGTTATTAATAAATGTGACAGAGCTTTCAAACCCTGCAACTTTGACCAAACAAATAAACAAATATATATTTTTTTTTAGAAAGCAAACACAAAAAGAAAAGCTCTTTCACCTGGGGCATTTCTGCAGTACCTGAAACCACCGGAGGAACTGTCGCCTCAGTCGCCGGAGCTGGAGAACGAGCAAAAGAAACTACTGGCTCTGCTGGTTGTGTACTTGTTTGTGAATATCTTCTTTGTAAGACTTGGTCGAGGGCTTGAAAGACTTCAAAGGACATATTAGAGGGCAAGTTTCGATCTTTTCGATGTTGCTTCTCTAAGTCCCAATAAGATGGGAATGATTCGTTAGAGGAGTTGGATTTGGACTCGTAGTCTCGGACTTTTTTATATTCTCTGAGGAGGTTGTCCCATTTGTCATTGCACTGGGTTTGGCTCCTCAAACACCCATGGTTCCAGCAATAGTTCTCGACCCACTTCCACCTGAGCTCGCTTCCAGGTTTGCATGGTGTTTTGGTCGGATCAGGTGTTGTTTGGGTGGGTTTGACTCTGCGTTCTTCGTCTAGCTTCTTTGCAGTGATTAGAATGAGTGTTTCTTGGACTGTCCAGTTGCCTTTGCGGTGCTCTCGGAGTACGGGTGATGAAGAAGTGGTGGTGATGGGTGATTTGAGTGGTGGTATGTTTGATGGTTTTAATGTTTTGGGAGGATCAGACATGGCTTTGGCATCACAATCAGAGAGAGAGAAGAAGAGATACAGAGAGCGACGTTTTCTTGCAATTTATATTGTTTGACGATTGTGGGGGACCAGGGTCTGGATGGAGTAAGCCTGTTAAAATGTGATTACAGTGTAGGGACGAAGTACATTGAATAATTCTACATAAGGGCTACTCTCTAGTAAACTATTTTCTCACTTTTACAATATTTTTATAAATTATGTGACAAATTTTTACTATTTTTTATAATTCTATCGCTAATATTATTTTTTTATTTATTAATAACTATTTACTATATTAAAAATTTGTAGAATAATTTATACTTTTAGCATTTTATTAATTTTAGCACACACTTTGTCATAGTTGTACTACATGACTATGAATGGTAGAGAAATAATAATTGGTCCATGTAACAATGATAAACAACTAATTAATTACAATATGCCACGTAAGACAATTGTGGCAAAGAGGTGAGAAAGTATGTGATACTAAAATTATTACATTTCACAAATAGTAAAGATTAAGAGTCGCAACAAATATGAATTTACAATATCAAAAAGATAATAAAACTTTGACCATAAAAATAACAATAGACTAAAAACTTAAAATGGTGTATTTGTATTTTTGCCTAAGATTTGTATACAAGGGCTATGATTGTTTCACAAACCATGTTCACCTTTTTTCTTTTCACATCAATGTGAATATTTAATGTAAAAAGATAGATTTCAGTTATAACTTAAGAAAAGTTACACCTTTTTAGGACCATAAATTCTCATTAGATTTTTTATTTAAAAAAAAAATTATATATATATATATATATATAAGATAGAAATTCTACTCAATCCTAATCTAAGTGTGTATGTGTGTGAAACTCCAACCTAGAGACTTGAACTCCGGCCCTTTCCCCCTCATTCCCCACAAGCACTTATACTTATGAAATAACGATCACACTAAGGGTGCGCTGTGAATTCTCATTAGATCTAACACTGTGTTTGGTTGGATGGAATTTAGGAGGGATGGAAAATATAGGAGAGAAAATGTGGATTTTCTGCTGTTTGGGAATGGAGGAAAATGGGAGGGAGTGGAAAACCGGGAGAAAACTTTCTCTCCGGGCCCACAAATGTATGTCTTCCCAATTCGGGACGAAAAGCTGGGAGAGAAAAGTTCTCTCCCAGCATTTTTACCATTTTAGCCTCCCCACCTACGCTCAGTACATTCACACCTACCCACTTGATTTTCATTCTCTATTTTGTTTTCATTTTTTGATTTTGTATTGACTTTACTAAAGTTTGCTAGCCTTCATCTTTGCTGACCACGTTTTTGTGAGTTGAATGTAGTGTAAATTTGCTAACCACCTTTTTGTTGGTTACAAAATTTTTTGCCTAATTAAATTTATATGTACACTATTGTAATTTTTACATTATAATAATAAAAATAATAATATAAATTTATATATATGATGTGATAAATTTTATATTATTTAATAAGTATAAATAAATCTATTTCTTACCTATTATGTAACAAGGGCATAATAGTCAATTTATATAAATTACATTTTCCATCCTCCTCTTTTTCTCTCCAACCAAACAAAAAAGTTTTTCATCCTCCCAATTTTCCACTCCTCCAACCAAACACACAAGAGGGAAAACTAAATATTTTCCATTCTTCCATTTATCCATCCTCCCACAATTTTCTATCCTCCCACTTTTCCATTCCTCCAACCAAACAAAGCCTAAAGGTGAACAAATACACTCTTTTACCATGTCATTAATGTAGAGTTATTACTTGTCACGTTAACTGATTTTTCTTAAATCCCCACATTTAATTCCCCTATACTTCCTTAAACACTCATTGTTATTTCTTAATATACATATATTTTGCAGAAGCATTAGTATTGGAGGTGTTAGAACTCTCAAAATGCTAAAAAAAAATCCTACATTTGGGTTACCAAAGCTAAAAAAATTTAACAACTATACTAGTAGCAGTTCACTATAACAAGTTGATGTCTCCTTTTACTCTCTCTCTCTCTCTCTCTCTCTCTCTCTCTCTCTCTCTCTCTCTCTCTCTCTCTCTCTCTCTCTCTCTCTCTCTCTCTCTCTCTCTCTCTCTCTCTCTCTCTCTCTCTCTCTCTCATCGATTTTGGGTTTGTGGTCATGGGTCACAGTGGGTTCGTGGGTAGTAGGTCACGGTGGGTTTGACCATTGCTCTTGTCAATTTTGATGGTTAATTTTCGATCGTTGGTTGATTTGTGGGTTTGCATTTTATAGTTTGTGAAATGGATTATTAGCCGTGAGTCATGTAGATTAGCACAAGTATGGGGTGGTTGTATTGATCAAAGAGAAAAAGGAGTGAACCACAGTAGTGGGCCTTTTTTTTTTTTTTTTTGGCAATGCTAGTGGGTTTGGATGGTAGTGGTGGTGGGTTTTCAATGGTGGTGATGGGTTTGGAGTGTTTGGGGCTACTACTAATGTGATGGTTTTGTTTTGTTTTGTTTTTTGTTTTTTTTTTTTTTTCTTCTTAATGGTAGGATTTATTTTGGGTTATTTTTAATGGGTTTTATATTAATATAAAGAATGTAATGTAGGGTGTATTGTTAAGTGAAGTGTTAAAATAGATAAATTAGTTTTTTAGTGTGCTAAATGCTAACTTTTTTAGCACCCCAAATGTGAATGCTCTAATGAGTGTATACAAAACTCCACTTATATGTCTCTCTCCCCAAAAAAAAAAAAAAACTCCACTTAGAGCGTTCACATCTATGATGCTAAAATCACCTCATTTTAGCACTCAAAAAACTACTTTAATTATTTTAACACCCATTTCACAATCTACCCTAAATCACATCTCTTACCCCCTTTTTTTTTTCATTTAACTCACAAAAATAATATAAATCAGCCAAAACCCAGCCAACTCAAAATCTCACACCTATCACCACAACACCACCCCCCACCAACCAACCAAATACCCACAACCAAAATAAACTGATCTCTTCCAAATCCAAATTAGAAAAAACAAATACCCTTATTAGAAAACCCAAACCCAAATCGACCACTACAAAATACCCACTATCACCACAAATACCCATAACAACCAAATTAACCCACAAACAAGTCACAACCATGGTAAGCTTCACCAAACCCACCACTAAGATCCACCAAACCTATGCATAGCCACCATAATCAAAACCCAATCTCGCCATTGTGACCACAATCCAATCGGCGACCCACAACCACAATCCAATCAAACACCCAAAATTGCAAACCAATCGGTGAGGAGAGAGAGAGAGAGAGAGAGAGAGAGAGGAGGAGGAGGAGGACGAGAGAGAAGAAAGAGAATTATGAAAGTAATTTTTTTTATTAAAAGAGGAGAGAGACATGGAATAAAAAATGGTTATAAGTTTTAAAAATCCAGATGTGTCTTTTTTGGTATTTGGGATGTTAAAACAGCTATTTTAACACCCCAATGTGAATGATCTTATATGTGTGTATATATATATATATATATTTTTTTTTTTGATGAATGATCTTATATGTATATATGTATATAGTAGGAACTAGAATTCACATATCTAGAGCTCATGTGAACATAATCAGTGTCACATTGTTAGTGACGTGCCAATGCTATTATGATTTTGGATACCTAGGCTTGTGCCACGTTGTAGGCATCAATAATGGTGATGTGCTCTAGAGTGTGACCCCTCCTCATTTGTAATTTAATATAGTGTAGGGTCTCAAAAGTACTAAGCACATTATTAGTGTCAGTCTCATACACAAAGGCACTTTAATTTTTTGATATGATATTAAGCAATATTGTTTTTAGTTTGTTGCCTAAGACCTTAAATATGAGCTTGTAGGCCACGTTACATCAGCTTATAGGTCAAAAATCTACTACTCTCTGGACTTTTAACTTTTGGGATCAATGTGTTAAAAGTGATTTATAACATGCAATAAACTACCATAATGAAGGCAATTTAAAATAATAATTTTATGATCATGAATCTCAGACTTATATATAGAGTAACAGAAGATCAGCCAAAGGGAGATGAAAAAAAAAATTAAATTAAAAAAAAAAAGGCCACATACGAACCTAATCAACAAAAAATATATATATATATATAAATATATATATATATATATATAAATATATATATATTTTTTAGTGCAAACATAATTACATCTCAATAATGAAAAGCCAAGGACTCTAAAATCAAAACAAAAACAAACCGATTTAGCACTCTCATCAAACTCAACAAACTAAATGTTCAGCTAAAATTAGAACTAAACTCACAAAACCACTCATGCATCAGCATTAGTATTAGCGTCAATAAACTCTCTAACAAGCTAATTTATGAACAGTAGTCTCAATCAAAATATTGAGTCAACTTTTCATTAACAAAAATTTTATATTCATTTCTCTTAACGTCTCTCTCTCTCTCTCTCTCTCTCTCTGCACACCGAATAAGCATAGGCTCAAAACCCCGGTGCAAATGGTAAATATTGACCTAGCTTTAACTCTTGGTACTCTCTCCACCTTGGACCAGTACTCGATCTCCACCAGTGTCACAACAGCCAAATCGACTAAACATAGCTTGGAAGAGCTCAAGATCGCCACAATCTAATTGGGACCGTGATGTTTCTCATGGGTTGAATGAATCACAGTGGCAGTGGGGTTTTATTTTATTTAAAAAAAAAAAAAAACAAATATTGAAGTTGATGTAGTTGTCTGTGAATAATACATTAGCTGAAGTCGTAAAAGTAAAGTTTCTAAACCAAATTACTAAAATTACCTTGAGGCTGATGTGAATGTTCAAACTTGGCCAGTTTAGCCATTGCATTTGAGAGAAATATAATCCATAGGTGAAGTTTAGTTTGAGAACTTTAATGTCTTTATATTATAAATTTTGAAAAAGAGAAGTCTAAAAATGTAATTATGCCCAAATTTATTTAATTAGAAATCTAATAAAATTTCTGAATGTCTGATTTATTCTTAAAAATCTTATATAAAAAATTTATTTTTCCTAAAATATCTTCATATTTATGAATACAATGTCCAACATATTATACTTCATTAATTTCATGACTTCCTGCATATATAGGCTAAGAAAAGTGTTAAATTGAAGGTATAATTCCAAACCATGGAAACGTTATTACGTGAATACCTACCACTTATGAAAAATGAATCTATATTCACACAAAAGGTATGCCCACTTCATCTAGATTTTTGCAACTGAATATGGAAATATTGAAGAACCCTCTCAAGATTCTTAATAATCCTAAAAGATTGCCCAAACCAATCAAGTAGTTAGCTTCTTAAACTTTCTACTTTTAAGACTGTTCATTTGTGTATGCTAATATTTCATTTCTGCAGATAGGGCGTTTGTCCTCATATTTTCATATTTATTTATCTTTATCCAATAAACGAACTGAATAATCCTAGACAGGCCAATTTGACAAAATTACTGGCAGTATATAGTGGAAAAGAAAATCAAAAAGAGAAAAAGCAAGCTGGTAAGATAGGCAGTCTGTAATTCAGAAGAAACCATTTGGGTTCAATTAATAAGCACAAGAGTACCAGCTTTAAATTAAGCAACAGAAACAGAATAACGTCCATATACACAGCAGAGAGAACATTAGAAGAAGACCATAAACATCTAGAGATTCATGTCCCGTACATAAAGAGTATGTACATAATTTAGAATTAAAGAGATTCAATTTACCATCAAATTAAATGGATGCTGACTAGGGAGTAACAAAAAGGGAAGAAAACAAGCAGAGAAACGACGACAAACCAAAATTCTTCAATGCACAACTCTACCAGTTGAAGAAACTCGAAAAACAGTCCCCAACAAAATGTTCTTCAGTCCCACTCCCAAACATAATGTTCTTCAGTCCCATGTAACGGAGATCATAGAGTTGGCCAGCCCAGACTGCTCAAAAGTTGACTGGCTATTGTAATCCAGAGACCTTGACGCTCCTGGGATTGCATGTGTCAAGCGAAATGGCCTTGTCTCAGCTTCTTCTAGTTGAGAATAGCAAAACGACCACAGGAGCTGAAAAACAAAAACAAAAACAAAAACCAAATATGAGAAGTAGTTGAGCATTATGAGGTGGGATAGAAAAACAATACTTTTAACAATCCTTAATTGATGATACGAAGTTCCCCATACAAGGTCAACACAACTTAGTTTCCATTTAATGGGACTGTTTATTAGGAAATAACAAAAAACATCCAAGAAACATATTTACTATTAATGTGGGCCATCTAGTAGATGGACAACTGAATATGTAGACCAACTGATTTGTAGAAATGGGTAAAGAATAAATAATTCAAGATAACATGAGCTTCAATAGCTTCTCACCTGTATTGAATCAGTCCGGAAGAAATTTCTCTGGACTCTCCGTCCATCTGGAAGACGGAATCCAACCCTGCAAAGGAGGTTCTTATCACCCTTGGGTTCTTCAGGCAGAGGTGGATATTCCACCTTCTTAGTGGAGCATGTTTTATCCTCTTCAGTAACAATTACATCTTTGTCTTTTGTAGTCATCCCACTTGAGTCTTTCACGCCTTCCATAGAAGCAGCCAATGCCCGTTGCACTTCCTCATCCTCCACATTTGTTTCATCTGCAACAAAAGAACATTATAGACTTGAACCAGCAAGAAGAAACCCAATGCATTTTGACAAGAAGAAATGTCTCAAATGAATCCCTCTTTACAAAGACAAAACTCAAGCAAAATAAAAGCCAAGACTTATACTAACTAACAACATACAGTCCTTGACATCTGCCTGAGAAAGTGTTATCAATAAAGCATCAAGGTCATGAAACTTTTCATTTTGCAAAATAGGAATCAATTACCAAATTGCATGCTTCTCATCAGGTGAAACTGACAGACAACCTGGATGTGTGAAGTTTATGGTATGTTTGGTTGCGGGTAAAACTTTAAGGATGGAAAAGAAAAGCCTTCCCTTCTTTTACTGTAGTGTAAAAGGGGGAGGATGGAAAGGTAATACATTATTTGCATATTTGATACATTGATAATTGGGGTGGGGGATTTGAATCCTGAATATCTCCGTTGGAAACACCAAGAGGTGCCAACCCTACAAGGCTCTTGGCAATAGATTATTTGCATATTCGTGTCATTATATCTTCAAATAATATGAAAATTAATTGGAAAGAACATAATAGTGAAAGGTAAAAAGTCATATTTTTTTTCCTCTCATTTTTCCTTCTCAACCAAGCAAAAGAAATCTATAATTATTTTCTATCCTCTCAAAAAATTGATATCTTTTCTATCCTTCCTATATATTCTCTTCTCCCATTTTTCCATCCTCCCTTCTAGACAAACACTAGCAATAAAGAATCACCTTACAAATTGTCTGTAATATTTTGTGTATTAGTTAATATATCAGAAAATAGCCTGCAGCTCTATTTCATCATTACTCTTTTTGTGAAGTCAGAGCACCGAAATTTGAAACCTTTACACACCTTTACTTCTTTGAGGAGGAGTTGAAGAACTTTCTCTTGGACGTTTATTAGACAAAGTTATGTGATGATCTTTGGGGCCACCATCCATGAAGGGTAACAGATCCTACAATTGACAGGAAACTTTCTGTGGTTAGCAATGCAATATAACTCAAGCTTGGGTACAAGTTTTATACGAAAATCCTTAGCCCCTTTTCCAATACAAGGATATGCATGCCCATGACACATACCTCCAGCAACCGCTCAGGTTGAACCATTCCACACCAGGAACGCATTTTCTGACCAGTTATGGGGTCGATGACAAGCACTACAGGAATCGAATCCAACTTGTAATATGTGCAAACCTTTCTGCCTTCAGTTGTATCATCATACACCTATATTCACAAACAAGATCTGCGTGATTAAGTACAGAGAGTGTATGTTACTGGAAAGAAAAAGATATTTATCCAAAATTTCTAAGTCTACAATAGACAGCATCCAAATCAGCAGAAAAATATTCTCACAACCATCCAATCAATTTAAAACTTATCATTGAGGTCATGAATATTTGAGCCATGAAGTATTTTAGAATCAACTAGTTGTGGCACAGGCAACTGACAACCAAATATATTGTTACAGTTCTATATGTCAATTAATATTATCTAAACAACAATCTGATAAAAAATTGTTTGTTACAGAGAAGGAAGGGTTCATAGAAATTTCAACAACCCAAACTTCCAAGATATCAGAAGAAATCATTAAACATAAAAGATTCCTATGAATGACCACCCCTCTTAATTGCCTCTCCAGATTCCTACATAACCCACAGGAGAACATCAACTGTTAATATATACACAGAAAACGTTTGCCGGGATCGTGAATTGGAAACCTATTATACAGATAAGACAAGAAATCATGTGCCACAGAGGCATCTATTATTTTGTAACATAACAAGAAGGTGAAGTTAATTCCCATAGAAACCAAAGAAATTGAACCATGTGATGATAACTGACTCCACTTTTATACTAATTAATAGGGTAAATTACAGTAAACCTACCTGTGATTAGGCCCATTTTCACTATGCCTACCTGTGGTTCAAAACTTAACACTTTGCCCATCTAAGATTACCTCCGTTAAGGTTCCGTAACTTACCTCTGGCTTTTTCGTTAAAAAACAACTTTTACGACAAAAACATAACATAACATAACATGAATCAAAAGGCTAGGGTTTTAATTTTTTTGCAAAAATAGATGAACATTTTAGATAAAATTCCAAACAATTACAATTCAATGACAACTTTTTGATTAAATTTGGAACCGACTCCAGCACTTTTGCACCAATCCATTAGACCCAGCAAAGACATTGTTAGCTAATTATCAAATATAGAAAAAACCTACAGAAGGAAGAAGACGAAGCCAAGTATCCTATATAGTTTTAGGAGAAATTCGGAACGTTTTATTTTTTTGGGAACTAGTAATTATCCAAGTTGCTGGTGTGAGGAACAATTGCTAGGGGGAGTAGTTGCAGCAAAGAGTCAAAAGCCTACAAAGTACAAACCCAAACTTTTTGTCTTTAGCTGGTTGATTGTCTTTGTGTTTTGTTCTCTGGTGATTGTTATTCTCCCAAAACTTAGTATAAATAAACCCAGATTTCCTCAAACTAAGAAACCCATCAAACAGAAAAAACCATTAAATCGACTTTCCTCTCAAGCCAAAAAGCCAATTCAATCTAACTAGCCCCCTGAAATAGAAATATTCGAAACCCAGCCATTCATACCAACAAATAACAAAAACCCAGTAAAAACCATTCAAAAAACATGAGCACCTAAGAAAAGCCTCAGCAACCCATCCTTTCCTTCATATTCATGACTCATCGAAACACAACAACAAGCCCACCCAACAAACTCCAAATGGCAAATCTACCCAACAAAATCCCAGAATACCCATCCGTCGCCGTGACTCATCATAATGTTGAACCCAAATCCAAAGACAACCCAACCTCCCTTTCAAGTCGAAGTAAGTGGCAGAAAAGCCAAGGCAGTTCAGTCGAACAGCAGATGAGCCGGGAGCCATGGTGGATCAGTGGAAATCAGAGATCAGTGGTGGATCTGCTCATCTCTCTCCCTCTCTCTCTCCGACTCTAGTATTATATTCCTAAGCTACAAGGAACAGCAGATGAACCGTTTTAAGATCATTTAGCATTTTGGATCTTATTTTCTTGTGTTTTTTATGGTTTTTTGTTTTGGGAGGAGAGAGACATAAAATGAGAGTAAAATTACTTATTTACCCATATTTTTAATAGAGGTGGGTTACAAAACTTTAACGGAGGTAATCTCAGGTGGGCAAAGTATTAAGTTTTGAACCACGGGTAGGCAAGTGAAAACAGGCCTAACCATAAGTGGGTTTACTGTAATTTGCCCTAATTAATAACTTGAAATAGACCAAAGTTAAGCCACCTGCCCATCATTTCCTTTTGTTCTTTAAATTGCAGGTATTGAATTCATCTTCCTAAAAGATCTCTAAAGCCATCTAGATTGAAGAACACCTAACAAGATCCTCTAACCGGAATGTTGAACAAGTTAGCTAAACTAATTTATAAAGGTTCTATAAACAAAAAGTTGGAACAATAGTACATTGTTAGCTGTTTTGAGGTTTTTCTTCCCCCTACAAATGAACTCTTGATATTCGCCTCTAATAGTCTAATAATACCTTCCCAATAATGCCCTTCAGCTCTAACCCCCCAACTGGCAACAAAAAGGATTTCACTCACTAATTATTACCAAACTCTCAAAGTTCCAAAAAAATTCTTTATCTTTTTAACGGACAAGATTTGGACCTAAGAAGTACCTGTCCAACACCAAAGCCTAAGGACCCTAAGCCTTTTCTTAATCTATTGCTCATTTGAAGCTTTTTATGGCATTGCAGCTCATACGAACAGTAACCAATTATTTCATACACTAAATTAAAAAAATAAATAAATAAATAAGTTCAATGAATCTAAGTACTGGCCTTAAAACCTAAAAAAGGCAATTCCCAGCAGACCTGGATAGGACTTCTTCAAAACAAGGTTTTTTTTTCTTCTTTTAAATTGGCAAGTCACAAGGCTTCTTGGAAAAAAGTACCCAAAAAATTTCACATTTGAAACCATGTCAAGTAGAACATCCTACAACAATTTATCAAAAATAGGAAGAGTCACGTATAAGAACACTCAAGTCTTCGAAATCACAGACCTGCCAGAAGATAAAATTGGTACTAATAGTTTGAGAAACAGCTTCATTTGCCCATGTATCCCGATTAAGCTTCACAAAGAAATATAATAACACCGAGTGAGTATGTGTCAACACATAAGAACAATACTTTTTTTCTTTTTTTTAATAGTTCATAAGACAAATAACAATAGAGATATACAAACTAACTATTTAGAAACTCAGATTCAACAATAAAATAAAAAATAAAGCATTTAGAAACTACCATATGAGAGGTGAACTCCTTGGTTGATTGCAAGTTCACCAGAAGCCATTTGTCCTGGACAGAAGCAGCATCTTTTGCCTGCATTTGCAGATAAGTACTTTTAAAAAAACTAGTCAAAGATCAGTCTATATAACCACAAATTTATTGGTATTTCAATTAACTAAAATACTGTTAATTCTAAAATCAAGCTCAAAAAATAGTAATGTACTATTTCACATCCCGAGCGGCACTAAAAAAATAAAGAGAAACGAAAAAGATTATAAAAAGGTTAAAAGCAATTTGCTTCAAACTCAAAAGAAATAAAAAAGGCCTAAAAACTAGGCTAAATAAGATATTATTTGTAGAAAACGTTGATTATGGTAATCATGGCAAAATGCTGTGACAAAAGCATAATGAACCGTCATGTCTAGAAGGCTTAGAGCCAAATTTTCACCCACCTTTCTAATCATAAATTAAGATAAGTTCATAATAAACATATAAAACAAAACCAAAACAATAAAAGGCGTCCTATTTATGGAGTGAAAGAATAACAGCATTTTCCAACTATTTTTTTTTTGATAAGTAAGCATTTTCCAACTAATTTAATCACAATAATCCATAAGACATTACTATAGTTTCTATTAGAATTGAGGAAGAGGAAGAACAAAAAGTCAAAAATAGAACTCTCCAAATGATCCAACAATAAGCCAAAGATCATATTAAAGATTACTAGTGCCCCTAAAAGGTACGAAAAGGAAGAAGATAGTGATGTTTAAGCCCAAATGGTGAAAAACAAAAAGGGTCCATTTTCTTTATATCTTTAAGTTATGCTTTATTTACTATTGTGTCTTTAGAATTTTAGAAGGACATACGACTAACATGACTTTTAATGGAGTTTTATGGTTAGGAATTAATTGTTATAAATAACCTCTTTTGGGTTGTAGGCAGCCTTTTCTTATCTACTTTATAAAATTCCAGATTTGAATATTTCTCTAAGCTCTTTGAGCCTAGAGATTGATATTTTTTTATTCCAACTTCAATCCTATATTCCTATTATCTTTTTCCTTGCTTTAATCTGGTTAGTCACAGGAATTGTTTCTTAAACCCTTCTTCTAAGCCATATCTAAGTTTTCCTTGCTGCATGAAATGGTATCAAAGCAAAAGATCTTAGATCTAAGCTACAAAATTTAGATTTGAGTCAAAGGTTGCAAATTTTAGATATGGTTGGTCATGGTAGTCGTCATGGAGTAGAGTAAATCAAGACCAGCAGATATAGATCACTGAGAGGAGGCGTATAATTGAAGATTTGTTGTGAGTTGTACAAATTCTTCGACAACAGAAACAAGTAGAAGCCCATATGATCTTTGGAGTATTCTTTTGGACATAGAAGGTTTGTATACACATGATTATTTGAATAACCCAGTAGTGTGTGTTGAACTGTACTGCTGTAGCTGATTTTTTAGTTTCTATTTCCTTTAGCACTTGATCTTCTTGTATTTGTTTCATTGTTCAAAGTGTTCACCATCGTGAACATGATGTTCAATTTTTTTCAATAAAAGTCTTATTACTTATCCAAAAAAAAGTGTGTTGAAATTTCAAACAGAAAAATTTTAAGTTTCACAAAGAAAGATGCGATTTTTAATAATTTTTTTAACAGCATAATGTTGAATCATGAGAATCTTAATTTTTAAGAAGATAAAGATACAAGATTTGATTGTGTTTGGGAAAAATTTATGAAGCAAGAATTAACTTGATAAGATTCAAGAGATGCAAGGATGATGTTGAGCCAACTTTTAGAATGAAGTTATGTGATTGTTAATGCTTTCAAAGGAGTTACCAAAAAAAAAAAAAAATGCTCTAGCAAATATTTTATGTTGCAAAATTGGTAGTCTGCCTATGACCTTCTTGGGTATGACTTTGGGGGTTCCGCTTAAGGCTACTTTGATATGGGATCCTATTATAGAGAAAATGGAGAGGAAACTTTCTAGTTGGAAACATTTATATTTGTCGAGGGGTGGTAGACTTACTTTGTTAAAAGGTACTTTATTGAGCCTTCTGACCTATTATCTATCCTTGTTCACTATTCCTAAATCTATGGCTGATAGATTAGAAAGGATTCAGAAGAATTTATTCTTCTTCCTTTTTGGATAAGTAATAAAACTTTTATTCAAATATGCTGAACATCATGTTCACAATGGTGAACATTCTGATCAAGAAAAAATACAAGAAGATCAAAAACTTAAGCCAATAGAGGGACTCATGGTTGTGGGTTGCAGAGGAGTATTAGTGCGGGTGGGGAGAGCCTCTTCACACATGGTTATGAGGTGGGAGAGGGCAATTGTATTTTTGGTACAATCATTGGAGTGGACACCTTCCTCTAAAGGATCTTTACCCTGATCTGTTTGCATGCTCTGTTTCTAAGAAAGCTTTAATTTGTGATGTGCTGATTTCTTCTCCAGATGGGGGGGAGTAGGATTTGGAATTTACAATTCTATAGAGCTTTTCACGATTGGGATTTGGAGGATGTGTATTCTTTCTTTGAGCTTCTTTATTCCAAGTTGCCTATGGGGGAGAGATGATACTGATTTGGAGTTTGACTAGGGTCGTACTTTTGATGTACATTCCTATTATAATTCTATTTGTGGCTCCCTCACTCTCTTTCCCATGGAAGTGCATTTGGCGTGTAAAGGCCCTTAAGAGGGTGTCATTCTTTTTATGGGCAACCGCTTGGGGTCAGATTCTTACAATTGATAACCTTGTTAAGAGGGGACTCCCCCTAGTTAATTGGTGCTGTATGTGTCAATGTTATGGGGAAACTGTGGATCATCTTTTGCTCCATTGTAAGTATGATCATGCGTTGTGGAGTGAAGTTTTCCTAATGTTTGGGATTCAGGGGGTGATGCCAAAATGTAATATCTCTTATGTTAGGGTGGAGGAACTGGTTGGGAAAGCACTACTCAAAGTTTGGATTTTGGTACTAGCGTATTTGATGTGGTTGGTTTGGCGGGAACGTAACAGCCGCACTTTTGAGGATGTTGTGAGACGTTTAGATCATTTGAAGTCCTTGCTAATGCAAACTTTGTTTGATTGGTCTCAGGTTTGGGGTTTTATGCACCGTTCTTCCATTTCTGACTTCCAACAATCTGCTCAAATTTCAATTTGATTTGTTTGTAATTGCTTTAAGTACTATGCGTTCATCATCGTGGACATAGAGTTAACTTTTCTTTATCAATGAAATTTCTATTACTTATCAAAATAAATAATAAATAAAGAACTGTTCTTAAGCTTGTTGCACAAGTTCTTATTGGGAGTTCTTGATGTACTTAAGAAACAAAGAAAGAAATGATGGAAAATGTTATTCAAGACTCTACTTGATCATGGAAAATTGAAGTCAAACTAGAGGACAAATTTTAAGGTAAGGATCCTGAGGTTACTAAAGCCTATTATTTTTTTGATAAATTTACACTTTATTTCTAATTTGAATATTCCTTGAGCTCTTTTAACCTAGACATTGATATTTGATTGTTCAAACTTCAATCCTATTTCTTTTTCTTTGTTTTAATCTTGTTTGTTCTTGGAATTTCTTCATAAATTGTTCTTCAACACTAGACCTAAGTTCTCTTCATAGGATTCTCTTTACATTTAAAAATATTACTCAAAAATCACTTTTTCCACAAAGAGCCTCCACTCCCATCATTTATATGTAACCATCATCTCATCATCATCCAACAATGATTACATACTTTGCTTTTCCATTCCATCATTAAATATGTGCACCAAAAGACCATGTGAACCGACACATACAAAAAGTATTCCCTATGTCATTATATAATATCCTAACTTGACAATGCACAATTTCATGTAATAGGATTAAAAGTTCCCCACCTTGTCATTATAAAATTCCAAATTTATCCTTATTTAACATTAATAAGTGATTTATTTATAAATTACATTAATAAGTGAAAATATACCTCATATTTTGTCTAATAAGTGTGATGACAAGGCTATTTATGGAAGGTACAAAAGTCACTCCAGGTTTGGAATGACAATACTGGGACATCTAAAAAGAAAAGGCAGATTATGGTTTAGGGATGAAGTCTTAGACACTTGTACTGATATGGACTGAAAAACCAATGAGCTCTAGCTCAAATTGCATGTCCTCCCTCATACTAAACAGTAAAGGGTAAGGTCATTGGATCAAAACCAAATGAGTGCTTGAATAAACGTACCAATAAAAAAGTTACATGGGATTGAAATATATAATTGCAACTGTGGATTGGTGACCTCTCTGAATGTAGTCCTTAGAAAAAAGAGAAACCAAACCAAACAACTCAAAATAAAACAGAATTTTCTCAAGTTGCAGTTTTGTATGCCAAACCACTAGATCTGAGGGATTTAAAACCATGCATTGATAATTTGAATACTATACTAAAAGCAGCAATTACTCCATGAGACTTTCTAGCTGCCTTTTTTTTCAATTTTTTTGGAACTACAGCCACACGAGTTAGCAGTGAAAGTAGGCAAGCACAAAATGCCCAAAACAACAGCTAAATGATATTTGATTAAATAAAGACAAAAACAAAAATCTCATGGCTCACATCAAACTAAACCATAAGTTTCAGTGATGCACTAATTAAATAGAGGGGGAAAAAGAAAATGATAAACAAGAAGAAATTAACATGTTTTATCACTGATGCAAAAAGGCTTATTACACAGAAAACATACACATCCTACTCATGCTAATAAAATATGCTAAAAATGATTTAAAATCCAAACAACAATTCACTACTGTCCTTAGTAATGGTTCTTTGATCTCACAAGGCTAGCGATGGTAATATACTCAAGGAATTGTGTAAACATATCATCTAACTTAGAATAACTAGAAATGTACATATGATTCAATTTTATTTTTTTTAAAACCAATTTTGAACATAAATTGTAATACATAGCCATGAGAAAACTCAAGGGCCATACTCTAAGGCTTGAATGCCTCCAAAAAGATCATAATGAAGCCAATATTTTTACCCAAAAAAAGCTACTACTAAAATTCCAATACAACTAGTAATGGTCACCCATCTCTTATCTCTTATAAGATTAATTTTTATAGTGCAAAAGCATGCAGACATACCTTTTCAAAGGACCCATGCAACATCAGATGATAGGGAGGACGATATAAAGAAGCAAGATTATCTCGGTGGCTCTCTGTTGTAGACGAAGCACCTTGGTCTGATTCCCAAACCCCAGGGCGTTTCATTTCCTCATCAAAATTACGGAATGCAATTAATGAACTTGGTTCACGCGACGGATATCCTATCCTTGATGCTCTAGATGGAAATAACAAAGAAAATTTTATCTTAATGAACACCAGAGTCCAAGATGCAATAAGTAAAACAAGAAAACGACATTGCATGTCAAGTTGCAACTAAACGATAGGATTAAGAAAACATAGTACAGAAGCAAAAAACAGAGACATATAGCAGCTGGAACACCCACATACTAAAAGCTGGCATAAGGCAATATCATTGTGCTAAATTTAATTTCTAACCTTTTTTAAGATTCAGAGAACCTCGTTTATTTAATTTTATAACATCAAAAGGTACTATTTTTATGTATCACGACAGTTTCAATGAATTTTTTATGCCATTGATGTTCAGGATGATATTTTATTTTCTTAATCCTGCTTGTGCTTGTTATATTTGTCTGGTAACAACAAATGGCAGCAAATGGTAACAACAAATGCCATTGATGTTGTTACCAGACAAATATAACAAGTACAAGCAGGATTAAGAAAATAAAATATCATCCTGAACATCAATGGCATAAAAAATTCATTGAAACTGTCGTGATACATAAAAATAGTACCTTTTGATGTTATAAAATTAAATAAACGAGGTTCTCTGAATCTTAAAAAAGGTTAGAAATTAAATTTATAATGGTTACAGACAAAAAATGACTAAATGAATCCTGATTAACATGACAAAAATGAAGAAAAATAACCAGTCACATTCACGCTATTCATCCATTTCCAGAACCTCATCAGTATACTTCAGATGCAGCATGCCAACAATATAGAACTGTTTGTTTCGGCATAAATTTTTTTCCATATTTTCAAGCATTTGGGGCAGCTCAATTTCAGTTGACTAGGATCATGCGCTGTGGGGCATAAATTGTTTTACACCTGCACGCACACCCCCCTCCCCCCTTCGAAAGTCTGGCTCCTCCTCACCACCAAGTATTTCGACCCTACACCGCCTGTCAGGTAAGTTTTCTCTGTCTCCCACAGTTTCAATCTCTATCTTTGTCAATCTTGCCCAGCCCACCATTCATCAGATTCACTAAACCCCAGCACAGAAGAAGCTTCCAACAAGTCTCACCCCCAACAATCTAGAGGCCAGTCTGCTTTTGATTAGGGACCCATATAGATTTCGTTGTTTTTGTGTGATTGTCAAGTTAGAAAATTACTTATATGCTTATCTTTTTTTGTTGAACAAAAAAATTGTTTAATTTTTGTGCAGAGGAATTGATCAAATATAATTTGAGTAAGAGATCAAAATCCCTCTATAGTATGTTCTGCTTATTAAGAAATCAATTTACATGAATCTTTTATTTATTTATTTATTTTAATGACGATGTTTACAAAAGGAAAATTAATTTGCTAGAAAGATTTCATCTATTTAAGTTTTTTTAGTACATTTAGTGTTTTCTATTAACATTGCTGGTTAATTATATTGTAGCAATTTTATAAATTCCATTAGTGATTTTTCGTACAAGCCAAGCACCAGAATTTTTTTTTTTTTTTTAACATTTCCAAGCATGCAACCAAACACAGTAAAACAATAAATTTTCCATAAAAATGTTTTTCAATAAAAAACATCTAACGCCAAAGCAAACAGAGTATAGAGGGACTAAAAATAACAAGGAAAATGGTATATTGATGAAATTATTATATGCAAGTCCAGTTTCTTCTGCATTCAATTCACTCAATAAATAACTTATTGATGCCTTGCTAATCAAATGCAAAGTCAATTTAATATCAGGAGATTTTGCAAATCATGGGACAAATGGAAACTATTTTTCAGCTTTGTTAAATAGAAAAGAATAAACTTGGTTCGCAATTGAGGTACACACAAAATTTAACCAAGGAAAGTTCTGATTATAACATGAAAAGATAACCGCACAGGTGACAGGACACATTCAAAAACAAAAATATTCATTGCCACAATTGAAATTGTATGGAAAGATTTCAGTTCAAATGATCAAGGAAGACTGGAGAAAGAAAACATACCCATACAACATTGCATCATCATAAAGAGCTTCCCTTATAACAGGTAAAGGAGGGCGTACTTCATCTCCATCATTTTCTCCAACATTTTCATTTCCTATGTCCCTCTCCAAATTACTGAATTGATAAACAAAAGTTAATGTCATAAAATAAACCAATCAAATAAATTTAATCAACTGACAATCAAAATATTATATAAAATAAAATTTTTAACTTACCCTGTATTCTGATCTGCCAAAGTGTTCACATTCTCTGCTGCTGGAGATTGTGATGGCGCTACCACTGGCCCTCCTTCATTACCCACAAAGAACAGCTGAATAGCTTCCTCAAGCTTCCAACTTGTGGCCTGTTCCCACAAGGCTCCACCATTCAGTTTCATACAATGAAACAAAAACATTCATATAGTTCAAAAACCACCATTCACAGACAGTGGTAGCAAACAAAACCGTTCATATAGTTCAAGAAACTAGATACCGAACACAGTAAAATTTTCAAATAATTTCTATCAATCAAAAGATTTCAAGAAAACATAAAATTAATAAAGCCAACTAAGAAGATTCCCAAATACTGGCATTTGTTTACTGAACTCAGCTTAACCAAAGCCCTATATGAGATTGGCTCTACAAACCTTTTATGAATTAAATAAAAAATTTATACATGTTAGAGAATAAGGATGAGGTTGTGGTTTCAAAACTCACTGTGTTTTTATAACTTAAAAATCAAAAACTTCTTTTTATAAACTCATTAGTTGCAGCTGCCCTTAGATTTTTCGGCATCCTATCTAAGGTGACAGAGGTGATATTCTCTGCCACCTCTTAACTTATCATACAACAACAAAAACACCTACTAAGCCGTAGTCCTGAATTTGTGGCCCGGCTATAGATCCTCAACAAATTGTTCAAAGTTGGGCCACTCTATTCCATCAAAAGTTTTATACTCCCAGTTACCTTTTAACTACCTCTCAATTTATCGTGCCCTTCTTTATTTTACAAATCAATTTCAAAATCAAAATAGTTAACCCCAAAAAAAAAAAAAAAAATCAACTAAAAGAATGCCTATATACTGGTGTATATATTTCAATATGTAGACAACCCATTTTGAGAGTGCAACATCTAAAATCATTGAAATCCATATAAATTCTAATTACACCAAAACATAACACAAAGTTAGAGCCTTTCATTCTAGTCAGCATGTCAGACAATCAAACCATCAGTATTATTAAGTGCCCACATAACATAGCTAAACTTTAATACACAAAGCAATCTAACAAACCCACATTACAATCTCTTTATTAAACAGCCCCAAAAATTTAAAACGCAAACCAAAATCAAAACCCCAAAAAAATATATATAATGATGAAAACCCAGAAGCAGATTCAGTCTTTTAGTGCCAAAGATGCAAACTTTATTATCAAAGAAATCAGATATAAAAAAAATAAAAAACAAAATAAAAATCATGACCTGCAAGAACTGTTTGGCTGTATCGGCAGTCTGGCCAACTGCGATCTCTAGAAAAGACGAGACCATACTCTGCTTATCAGTTGAAGAGAGCACCCCTTCCATTGCTTCTCTTTTGGGTCTTTTTTTTTTGGTTAACTCAAACGCTGAGCTCTCTCTCTCAAAGGGTTTTTTTTTTCACACACAGAATGCCATTTTTTTTTTTTCTACTATTTATTTATAGCTCTTCAGATCAGACAAAGAGAGAAACACCGAGGTGGGTTAGGAAATAGGAGACATCCTTTTGGTTTCTCTTCGCGAATCACAATTTTTTTTTAGCTGTGAAATTTGTTTAAATTTGTTTATTTTGTTTGTGTAATTACGGATTTGACCTTTGGGGATTGAAAACTGGGTGTGTCTGTGAAGTGTTAACGCTGTTGTGTTGTGTGCTTATTTTTGTGAAAGTTGGGGGTTATTTTTGGAGAGTGTTGTAGGTGGAAGATGAGCCTGTTTGTGCTTGCTTGAGACGAGAGACTAGTGTTTTAGTTTGAGACAAATTAATTACTATTAATATATCCTTAAAAAAGAAATACTAAAAATAATTCCTAAAAATAATAATAATAAAAAATTAATACTCGATAGGGTAATATTTTCACAATAAATTTTAGGCTATAAATTATTATCGGTTTTAATCAAAACTCACTATTGAAATTTTTTTTTTTTTTTACCTCTCATAACAAAATTTGTTGCAAAAGCGCAACCAATTTTCTTATTTCTATGGGAAACTGGACTATGCTTACTTGGATGGGTTGGGCTTGGCTGAACTTAAGAAAGCCCAGCCAACTAGACTAGGCTTTCCATGTTCAATTGGACTAGGCTATCTAGGGAAACGGAGAAACAAAGAACCCAATTTAATAGTTGAAACAAGTCACATTTCTTGTTTGGTTATGGCTCTTTCTACATACCTTGATCAAGAAAACATCGTTGTAGTTGTAGACACTTAATTTAGTCTTGGTTAATAAATTTAACCCTCCGGTCTTAATGATGAATAATCTAAACATCCACCAATAAGAGAGAATTTCAACCTATGACATCCGATCCTAATGATAGCTCTTTATTATTAGATCAAGACATCAATCAGTTTTTAGTGTAGGCGAGGATTAAATCATAGATCTCTTATTCAACCATCAGAGATTTTACTAGTTCACCAATAAGAAAGTTTAACCACTTGATTAGAAGATAAAACCTTCTTCTTCTTTTTTGTTGCAAATATTCAAGAATTTCTATATAGGAATGGCGCACATTACCTTTCTATAGAAACCCTAATTTATAAATCTATTTTATCTAATTCATTGTGAGGTTCCTGTCCGATTCCAGTTGGTCAATATCTGATTTCACAACCCTAAGGCTCTGTTTGGTTGGAAAAATGAAAAACTGAAAGGGTGGAAAATGTTAGGGGATAAAAAAAATTTTAGTTTTCTACCATATGTGCTTGGTTGAGTTGGATTGAAAAGTCGAAGAAAAGAAATAAATATAAATTTTCATTATTTAGTTGAAAAGAAAAATGAATGCTAAAAAATGTAGTTTGTGTGAATTTACAATCAGTGGGTTAGAAGAATACAAAAATAATAGTTGGCGGGTAGGAAAAAAAAATGTTGTGAAAGGGACAGTTAAGTTTTTTTTTTTTTTTTTTTTTTTTTTTAACTTAACTACACATTTTCATCCAAGTTTTAACCCTATTTTGGGGGGGGGGGGGGGGGACAATTTAGTGGACCCGGATGAAAAAACACTTAGGTCCCACCATTTTTTTTCCATGTTTTCCCTTCTAAGCCAAACAAGGAAAAACATTACATTTCCACTCAGTTTTCGTACCCAAAGTTTTCCTCTTCCCTATTTTTACCCCAACCAAATAGAGGGTAAGGTCCATTTGCCTCTATAAAAAGAGCCTTAGGCTGTGTTTGACAGTGTGTAAAATATTTTCAGTTGTTTGTTTATGTTATAGAAAAATTGTCGGAAAAGTATTTTCTGTGTTTGGTATTGCATGTAAAAACCTATATCCAGAAAATCCAGCCACCACAGTCACCACCATAAACCCAGCCACCACAGTCACCACCATAAACCTAGCCACTGTAAACCCAATCACTACCAGCCACCATCAACCACCACATTACTAATTAACTTGAAAAATTATAAACAAAATCAAAACACATTAATCTCAAAATAAATATCAAAACCCACAAACCACTCTAGCCATTGATCCACCACCCCTAATCAGCCACCATCAACAGTAGAACTCACCCTAACCCACCACCATTAAAACCCACGAATCACCCCAACCATTGATCCTCCAAAACCCAAGAACAAAAATTATTTACAATCACCAAAAAAAAAAAAAAAAACCCACAATCACCATTATTAATGGAGCTTTGAAATCAGAAAGAGAGGGTGGATCTTGATGGCAAGCACTAGATCGAGTACATGCAGTGCCCGATCCGAGCTTGGTTAGTCGGAGGTGGGTTTAAAAGAGATGGAGGAGATGACGAGGGACACAAAAGAGAAGAAAAGATGAGGAAGAAGAGAGAAAAGAGAGGAAGAAAAGGAGAGGAGTACTCACCGGCAAGTGGAGGGGAATGGGGTGGCGCAATTTGACTGGTGAAGGGGTTGGGTGATCTTCTTTGTCACTTTCCCCCCCCCCTCTCTCTCTCTCTCTCTCTCTCTCTCTCTCTCTCTCTTCGAGTATGTGAGTTTGGAAAATGAGTTTGAAGGTAAATGAGATGTGTGAAATATTTTACGGATCAAGGGGCTTATTTCACGGTCAAATTTTATTATTTTCAGTTTGACTTTATTTTACATATGCACCCAAACATGCATCAGGATGTAAAATATTTTCCCAATTCCATTTACACCTGAAACAAACACAACCTTAGACTCATACAAAAAAAACCATTTTGTAGAAAATGATAATGATGATGCCAAAAAATCACCAATGAGCCACACAGTCCTCGCACGCTCAAAATAGTGCCTGCACAACAAAAGAGAAGACCTAATAGAGAGCATCAGTGTGGTGCTGGCCAAATACCCTCTAAAGGTCAAGTTAGAATCTTTTCGCAACTGTAGAGTGCCAGAGCTGGGATCAATTATGTGTACATGTTTTCTGAGGGTCTTTGGGTTTTTATAGTAGCGTAGAACTGAATTCCCAAGACTTGCGTCACAAGTCTTTTCCTTATAGGGAAGATCTCCATTAATGAGTGTATATTCTAGAATCTTCCTCGTGTTAGAATTCCATTCATATCGTGACTCTATGGACTAGGGTCAATCGTGAGGCATAAGCCGTTTCCCTTTAAGGTTTCTTAGAGACCACATAATGATTAATTGAGTGCCACGTGGCCTTTATGTCCGTCCACCCTTTCGTCCGTTCACATAGGATCTGTCCACTATTAGCCCATTTGTCTAGCAATCCGTCCATCTAACCTGATCTGTCACCTCCAATTTTCTCCCTCTTCAGTTGCCCCCTCACCCCGTGGGTCCGTGCTCTCTAAGTGGAAGGACTCGCGGGGTGACAATTTAATCCAGACTTTTGAGGAACACCCCTAGCCTTGACAGGCTAGCTTGAGATCATTAATGAAGAAGGACATATGGCGTTTATTGAATGGTCGCTCACTTGGATCGAAGCGCCCCTTCGTCTTCCATGCCGTTCTCCCTATATAAACCGAGCTATCTTCCTCTCATTTCTTTACTTTCTACTAAAATCCACGATTAGAGCGCACCCGTCATCTTTATCAGACGATCATACTGTTCAGCTGTTGCATCTGTCATCAACACCTTTTCACCATTTGACTTCATCCTGGTAAGCACTCTTTTCCTTTACTTTAAATTTTATGCATTTTTATTTTTCTAGACTTTTACAATACTGTTATCCATTATAAACCCGTCAGTCTTAGGATTTACCATCACGTGTAGGTCATGTCTAATGTGTCAAGTAACTAGTCGTTTGTCCGCGACAGAGTAGGCTACAATGAAATGTACCCATAAGGTCACAAAGACCTTGACAGTCCAAGTGAAGAGAGGAGTTCATCAGCTTCCTCTTTAAGGGATGAGGATTCGGAGATGGAAAGGTCAGAGGGTGACTCTAGTGAAGGCCTAATTGGTGCCAAACCCCCAATCTAATCCGTCGTAGGACTTGATGGGCTCAGGGAGTTCATCCTACTTCCCTTATGGATGGTCAATGATTTTGTTTCTAAAATCAAAGAATTACACTTGAAAACACTTAGGGATAAGTATCAAATACCCGTCCGTATACCCATATGTCTACCTTACAAGTCTGAGAAGTGTTATTACGAGGGTCTTGAGGACGTAGGAATCTATAAGCAAATGCTGAAGGCAGGGCTCAGGTTTCCCTTAAGCTTCCTCCATCGTCGTCTCCTCCAATACCTTGGATTGTCCATCAACCAGATCTCCCCAAATGCCTGGAGGATCTTCCTTAGTGTGGAGGTCCTATACGGTGCCTTTTTAGATGGAGCACGGAGGCTGACGATGGAAGAGTTTTTTCAATATTACCATCCTGCTGAGGTCTCCCAGTCCAAGGGCATGTACAACTTCAAGTCCAGGAGCACGTTGCTAAGGCTCATTTGTGAGAACCTTAACTCCAACAGGGATTGGAAGAGTCGTTACTTCTTTTTGGAAGGTGACAAGTGGATGTCTCACCCTGGTGACAATGAATTCATACCCGTTGACAAAACATGGGGCATATTGCCACCGTCGGGTATGCGTCCGTCTACTGAGATTTATCTTTGTTTCAACTTTTCTTTAACATCTAATTATCCGTCTCCTTGTGCAGCTTGGGATCGTCCTCCAGTTTCACTAGAATAGTTTAGCTTTTTAGAGAAGATTTTTAACAAAACCAAGCTTAAAAAGAGGACGTGGGATAAATTGGTCAATTTGGATACCCTGCACTGGTATTGTGACGGACTAGAGCCGACCAGAGCCGCCTATCGATACGACGACTAAGTTCGTCAACGTAAGTCCGTCACCCTATATTTGGGTTTCTCTAATTGTACTTTATTTCACTCTAACCATTCGTCTTACTTTGTGTAGAGATGGATGCTGCAAAGAGAAGAGCCTACATTAAACAACAGGCTGCTCTGCAAAAATAGCAGGAGGGTCAGACCCCTAAGGGGCCGGGTTCAGCCAGCCCATCCTCCAAGAGGAAAGAATCGGAGAAGACTGACTGTCATCCCCCTAAGAAGCCCAAAGTTGTTCCTGAACCCATCTTGGGGTTGAAATCTAAGGGTAAGAAGATGGTCACTAAACCCGTCCACAGAAAGGGAAAAGGACTTATGACGGGTTCTAACCCTTCTGTTGAAAAACCGCCCGTCCTCCTCCATAAGGACATAAAGTAGGCGTTGGAGCAGCTTTTGTCCATCATAACATTTGATGATTATGAGGACTTGCGCAACCACGCTACTGAGGCCATGGGGGAGACAGGTCTCTTTTGCATTGCTCAAGTAACTTCACAACCGTCTACATTTAACCTTTCCTTTCCATCAACTTGTCCGGTTACTAACATTTCCGTCTTCAGGCCATGTTAATGATGAAAGGGTTGATGAGTCGTTGCCTCGACCATGAGACGTCTTTGGACCGTCTACGAGCGAAGGCAGATTTGATGAAGGATAAGCTCAATGAGTTGAAGTCCTAGAAGGTGGTCCAGGAGAAGAAACTCGCTCTGTCAGAGGAAGCTTGGGGCGAGCAGGAAAGGCAAACGGAGCTGTTGAGGAAGGTCCTGGCAGACAAGGAGAAAGAAATTAACGAGGCCAAGGACCAGCTCCATCAGGCAAAGGAGGAAGTGATAAGTGAGTATCATGACTCCGATGCCCTTCTGGTAAAGCTAGAAGGTTCATTTGCTGAAGGCTTTGACGACTGCCTCTATCAAGTCAAAGCTTCTCATCCAAACCTAGACTTGTCTAATATTAATATTGATGCTCCAGCCTAGACTTCAGTTCAGCCCGTCCATTCTGAGGGCACAGACGAGTTATTTGCCAATGATGCTCCTGGCGAGGGAAGGGGAGCTCAAGTTGAGGACAACACTTGTCGTCCTAACGTTCAAGAGGAGAACGAGCAAAATACCCCTGTTCAGCAGTAGCGTTTTTTTTTTTTTTTTTTTTTTTTTTTTTTTTTTTAAAGATCTTTGGAGAACAGTGTTAATCCACCCGTTGTTTGTAATCTTAAACTTATCCGTCAATTTTAACTTTACGTTGAACCCGCCTACTATAGGGATCTTACAATTATCCTTTTCAAGGAGTCTGTTCACTATATGGACCTAATAGTTATCATCCATTTAGATGAGTCCGTCCATCCATATGGACCTAATAGTTATCATCCAACTTTAAATTGTATCCATCCACTATATGGACTCCAACCGTTCACAAATATTTTAGTTATTCCATCCTTTACAGATGGATTTGTCCACTTTATGGACTTCAGAACACCTCATCCTCCTAGAATGAACCATCCATTTTACTGGACTTCGTTATAGGCCATCCACTTGTTGGACTTAATATTTTCACCCTCCTGGGATAAACCGTCTACAAGGATTCTAGTTATCCTTCACGGATGGATCCGTCCACTTTATGGACTTCAGAACACCTCATCCTCCAGAGGATGAACTGTCTATTTTACTGGATTTCGTAATAGGCCGTCTACTTGTTGGACTTAATATTTTCACCCTCTTGGGATGAGTCGTCTACAAGGATTTTAGTTATTTCATTCTTGACAGATGAATTCGTCTAGTTTGTGGACTCGATAATTTTTCATCTTCTTGGATGACGTCCATTTTATGGACTTGATAAAATTTTGCAGAAAAAAACAAGTCATATCTGAATACTCCTTTTATTATAGTCATTCATTCGTAGGATAATGATTCTCCAGGGAGAAGCTTAAAAAGATACTTAAAAACCATTGTAGCAAAAATAAATTGTCTAAATAATGAACTAAAAAACTGGAAAATGTAGCAAAAATTGATCTAAAAATAAATTGGAGGTCTGGTGGATGTTGCTTTCTACGTCATCATCTCTACTGGTAGTACTTCCGTAGGTGCTTAACGTTCCATGGATGCTGCAACTTTTGCCTGTCTAGTGTCTCAAGGTGGTAGGTGTCTTTTCTTTGCCATGATGTAATTCTGTAAGGTCCTTCCCAATTGGAGCTGAGCTTTCCTTGGGTTGGATCTTTAGCGGCATCCATTATCTTCCTCAAAACAAGATCTCCGACCTGGACATCTTTGTGTCTGACCTTAGAGTTGTAGTGCTTCGCCATGAGGTTCTGGTATCGTGCCAACCTTTGCTTAGCTATTGCTCGGACCTTGTCCACTAGGTCAAGTTGCAGGCGTATAGCCTCATCATTCTTGCCCTCATCATAGTTCTCCACCCTGTAGCTTGTGAGCCCTATTTCTGCTGGGATGACTACCTCGCTTCCATATGCTAGTTGAAATGGTATCTCCCCCGTAGGTGTCCTTGCAGTTGTCTGGTATGCCCATAAAACACTTGGTAGTTCATCCGGCCATATGCCCTTTGCCCCTTCGAGCTGATCATATGCCTCATCATTCTTGTCCATTGGCTTGTGGATGGGCAGGTGATGAGTAGTGGTTCTTGATTCCTAGTTCCGAACAGAAGTCTCTAAAAGCACTATTGTCAAATTGCTTTCCATTGTCCGAGACAAGCACCCTAGGTATCCCATATCTACAAATGATGTTCTTCCAAACAAAACTTCGAATATTCTTTTCCGTGATAGTGGCTAAGGCTTCTGCTTCCACCCATTTGGTGAAGTAGTTAATGACAACTACCAGGAACTTTAGTTGCCTAACCTCTACTGGGAAGGGGCCCATGATATCCAATCCTCATTGAGCGAATGGTCACGAGGCCGTCATAGGGGTGAGTTCCTCGGACGGTTGTCTAATGATGTTGCCGAACCTCTGGCACTTGTCGTAGGCTTTGACATAAGTTTGCGCATTCTTTTGCATAGTAGGCCAGTAGTATCCTGCTCAAATCAGCTTGTTCATCAGCGATCGTGCCCCCGAGTGGTTTCTGCAAATTCCCTCGTGGACTTCTCTCATGACATAATCTGCTTCCTCAGGGCTTAAACACCTTAGGTACGAGTGGGAGAAACCTCTTTTGTATAAGACGTCTTTTATCAGAACAAACCGCGATGCTTGGACCTTCAATTTTCTAGCGGCATCCTTCCCATCTGGTAGCATGCCATTCCTTAGGTATGAGATTAATGGCGTGGTCTAGTTGCTTTCAGAACCTATCTCCTGCACATTCATACCCTTATCTATGAGTGAAGAGACTTGGATGAAAGATAGTAATTGATTGGGGACGAGCATGTATTCTGCTGAGGCGGCCTTAGCTAGTCGATCGGCACACTCGTTCTCCTCCCTTGGGATTTGGACGAATCTGATTTGGAGATTGCCAATTCGTCCCTTCACCTCCTCAATGTATTTCTTCATCCTCTCATTCTTGCACTCGCAGTTGCCATTGATCTGACTAGTTACGACTTGGGAGTCGTAGTATAAGACCATGTTTTCATCCTCTGCTGCCTTTGCGACGTCCAAGCCTGCCACCAAAACTTCGTATTCTGCTTCATTATTGGTCGTAGGAAAGTCCAAGTGGATTATGCACTCGATTTTATCTCCCTTCAAAGTGTGGAGCACTATGCCGGCACCTTCTGCTTGCTTATTGGAGGATCCATCCGTGTGGATGCTCCACTGTGGGATTTCTTCTGCCCCTTGACCTTCCATAAGGGTGAATTCAGTGATGAAGTCGGCCACTATCTATCCCTTTATAGCTGTGCGTGGACGGCACTATATATCGAACTCACTTAGCTCGACTGCCCATAACGCTATCCGTCCTGCAGCATCGGGGTTACCCATAGCCCTTCATAGAGGCTTGTCCATCAGGACAACAATTGTATGTGCTTGAAAATACGGCTTAAGTTTTCGTGCCACGGTTACCAATGCAAAAGCCAGTTTTTCCATCTGGGGGTACCTTTCTTCTGCTCCCCAAAACGCTCGACTCATAAAGTAAATGGGTCTCTGCATTCCATCATCTTCTCTTACCAAAGCCGCGCTTACAGCGGCATGTGAAAAGGCTAAGTATAGATAGAGCTCTTCCCCTAGCTTGGATGGGCTGAGTAATGAGGGAGATGAAAGATATAACTTTAGATTTTCAAACGCCTGTTGGCATTCGTCTGTCCACTCAAACAATCTCTTCAATATGCGGAAGAAGGGAAGACATTTGTCCGTCGCCCTTGAGACAAACCTGTTTAGTGCTGCTATCTAGCTGTTCAAGCTTTGCACCGCCTTGATCGTCTTTGGTGGGGCTAGCTCCATTATAGCCCGTATTTTCTCTGGATTGACCTCGATCCCTCTTTGGGATACCATGAATCCCAAGAATTTTTCCGCAGTTACTCCGAACACACACTTGTTCGGATTTAATTTCATGTTGTACGTCCGGAGGGTGTTGAAGGTCTCTTGGAGGTCGCTCAAATGATCGTCTTCTCGTAAGCTTTTTACCAGCATGTCATCTACAAAAACTTGCATATTCCTCCCAATCTAGCCTGCAAACATCTTGTTCATTAATCTTTAGTACGTTGCCCCTGCGTTCTTAAGTCAAAATGGCATCACTTTGTAGCAGAAGAGTCCTTGGCTGGTAACAAAAGAAGTCTTCTCTTAATCGGCCTCCTCCATTCTGATCTGGTTGTATCTTGAGAACACATCCATGAAGCTCAGAAGTTGATGTCTCATGGTCGAGTCTACCAGGGTATCTATCTGTGGGAGAGGGTAACTGTCCTTGGGGAAGGCTCTATTGAGGTCCGTAAAATCTACGCATATCCTCCACTTTCCATTGGCCTTTTTAACCATAACCATATTTGCCAACCAGTCAGGGTAGTACACTTCTCGAATGAAATTTGCTTCCAACAACTTCCGAACCTCCTCAGCTATGGCTTTGTCTTGTTCCGGGGCGAATACTCGCTTTTTCTGTCATACAGGAAAGGATGAGGAAGATACATTCAATCTGTGAACTATGATCGAGGGGTCTATACCTGGCATATCCTCATGACTCCAGGCGAATATGTCCTGATTTTCTCTCAGAAACGTTGAGTGCTTGACGTACCGGCTAACTAGCCAATGTACCCACTCTAGTTGTTCGCTTAGGCCTTGATTCATCAAGGGTTACTTCCTCTAGTTCTTCCACCGGCTCTACTATTGTTCGTTGTTCTTCTATGCATATGGTCTGCTGTTGATCATTCATCTCTAGCATGACAATGTAACATTCACGAGCTGCCACTTGATCTCCCTTTACTTCTCCTATCTCGTACTTAGTGGGAAACTTGATCATCAAATGATAGGTTGATGTTACAGCCTTCCATGTGTTCAAAGTAGGATGTCCCAATATAGCATTGTATGCGGACAAGTAGTCAACAACTAGGAATGTCACATCCTTCGTGATCTGCTGAAGGTAGTCTCCGACCATCATCAGTAGGGTGACAGCACCCAGCGGATACACCCTTGTTCCTCCAAATCCTACGAGCGGGGCGTTGGTTGGGATTAATCGTTCTCTTTCTATTCTCATCTGCTGAAAAGCTAGATAATACAAGATATCAGCGGAGCTCCCGTTGTCTACTAGCACCATGTAGGTGTTATAATCTTCGACTCGTATACTGACTACAAGTGCATCATCATGTGGGTGGTGGAGGCGTCAGGCATCTTCCTCCATGAACCCAATTACGAGATTGTCGACTCGCGCCATCTTTGGGGCATACCCTATTAGTTGAATATTCTGTACCATCCGTAAGTATGTCTTAGCCTTTTTAGAGGAACTGGAAGTACTGCCCCCTATGATTATCCTTACATCTCCCAAGGGTGGCCGGGGTCGTTTGTTTTCTTTCCAGACTGGTGCTCCTTGGTTTTGTTCTGTTCCTTCCTTGCCGACAAATTTTTGCAGTTTCCCTTGCCCAATAAGGGCCTCTATCTGCTGCTTCAAGTCATAGCATTTAGACGTGTCGTAACCGTGGTCTCGGTGGAAACGACAATATTTATCCCTAGATCTCTTGCTGGGATTACCCTTCAATTTGCCGGGGAACGTCAAGGCTCCTTCGTCTTTGATCTGCATCAGGACTTGATCAATCGGGGTATTCAGGGGGGTGAAGTTTGTGAACCTCCCTATCAGGGGTTTAGATCGTCGATCATCTCTTTTTTCTCCTGTTCTTGCCATCTTTCAACCCCTATCTTGCCGGACTTCCTCCTGCCTCTCTCACTTCTTGGGCTTCTCTTCGCGGGCCAACAACGCGTGTTCAGCATTCATGTACTTGGTGGCCCTGTAAAGTACATCCGACATGGTTTTCGGGTCATTCTTGTATAAGGAGAATAGAAACTTACCCTTTCGTAGCCCGTTCGTGAAGCCTGCTATGAGTATCTTGTCGTCAGCTTTGTCAATCAAGAGTGCTTCCTTGTTGAAGCAGGCGATATAAGACCTCAACGTCACTTCTTCTTGTTGCCTAATGCTTATTTAACATGCGATCGACTTTTTATATCTATGTGCCCCGATAAAGTGTGAAGCGAACTTGACTCTTAGGTCCTTGAAAGTACTGATGGAGTTGGGCGTCAACCTGCTGAACCAAATTCTTGTGGGACCCCTTAGTGTGGTAGGGAAGGCTCTACACATGATCTCGTCTGCCACTCCTTGGAGATGCATCAAGGTCTTGAAGGATTCTAAGTTATCTAGAGGGTCCTTGGCTCTGTCGTAGCTTTCTATCTGCAGTATACGGAACTTCGGTGGTAGGGGGAAGGAATTGACAGATGTGGTGAATGGTGAATCGGTTCGATGGACTAAGTCGTCGAGGTCGCTGGACACTCTCCCTCTAAGTGCGTTCATCATAAAGTCAATCCGTTCTTTCATCATCTGCATCTCTGCAACAATGTGGGGTGGAGCTGAATCAGTAAGGGATGGACGACTCAGGTCTTGTCATTCCGGTCTGCTCGGGGCGTTACTACCCTTCGGCCCCTCTTGGTCTCTTCGTTCAGCACTGGTATCTTCTTGGACTTTCTCTTGGGTACCCATCACTGCGTTCTTCTGTCGTAGCTGTTCTTCTAGGTATTGGTTCTGTTTGGTGAGACGTTCCATTACTGCTGTGAGGGTTTGGACCTGCCTTTTCAGGGCAGTGGGTTACGGCTCATCTCCTTGAACGTTGTTGGTGGTCGCTATCGAGCGAGTAAGTGCCATGCAACTCTTTCTCCGGGAAGCGTTTGTATGGCTTACAAGTTGCAATTCCCACAGATAGTGCCAACTGATGATGTCGAAAAATCACCAATGAGCCACATAGTCCTTGCACGCTCGAAATAGTGCCTACACAACAAAAGAGAAGACCTAACAAATAGCACCGGTGTGGTGCTGGCCAAATACCCTCCAAAGGTCAAATTAGAATCTTTTTGCAATTCTAGAGTGCCAGAGCTGGGATCAATTATGCGTACCTGTTTTCTGAGGGTCTTTGGGTTTTTATAGTAGCGTAGAACTGAATTCCTAAGACTTGCGTCACAAGTCTTTTCCTTATAGGGAAGATCTCCATTAATTAGCGTATATTCTAGAATCCTCCTTGTGTTAGAATTCCATTCATATCGGGACTCTATGGACTAGGGTCAATCGTGAGGCACAAGTCGTTTCCCTTTAGGGTTTCTTGGAGACCACATAATGATTAATTGAGTGCCATGTGGCCTTTATGTCCATCAACCATTTTGTCCGTTCACATAGGATCCGTCCACTATTAGCCCATTTGTCTAGCAATTCGTCCATCTAACCTGATCTGTCACCTCCAGTTTTCTCCCTTTCAGATACCAATAGAAGTATTCTTCCACATTTTTTAAGAAATAAATATTTTTGAAAGTGTTTTTTAAATGAAACTCCCATCTATAAGAGCATCTTGTTTTTATGATTCCAATTCGAGAAGGGCTAGCCGTGGTGGTGAATAATTAAGACTCTAATTAAAAGACCTACAAAGGGCTCATCCAAACACTAACGAGGCAACATCTCCATTACCATAGACGTTTTCCTTTCCAAGTACTTTTCTTTTGTAATTTCCATTTTTACTTCGCCATTGTTTTCTTTTTCAATTTGAATGTTTGATGATTGTGTTCTCTAACATGTTCTAAGCATTTAACGTGGATTTCACGAGTCTAAATTTTCTGTCCCACTTTTCTTGCTTCACTCTATGTTCTACTAATAAAAAATTGACACATGTCAACCATTTTAATTAATTTCTAATTTTATGGGGTTACCTAAAGTAAATAAAACCCATCCCCACTACCACCAAACTTTGTTGGCGACACTAAATTAGATATCTCCGGCACCATTAATGCCGCCAGTCACAACCACCGTTGTTGGCCTGCCTTCAACTGACAGACATCTCTTTTTCAGTCCTTGGACGATGTCCACCTCACTACTTCATCCAAATCTATGTCCATGTCTAACAGACCAAGCCAATACGCTTTGTGTTTTAGGATTGAAAGCCAAAAGTCATCTATATTCTAGGCTTGCAATCTATTGTCATTCAAAAATATAAGAAGGAGACTATAAATTTTCTGTGTCTTAAAGATTGAAAAGGAAGGCTAACGAAACAGTGAAGGTAGGGAATAATTACAAACAAAAATCAAACTTCTTATGCTTAGGCTTGTTGAACATAAGAGACGGCTCTTCTGTCAAAACAAAATGTATTTTATATTTGGGTTTGCTGAAAATAGAGATAGTGGATGGCCTTCTCTAGTTGGGTTGATGGTGTCGGTGACCTCTTCTTAGTGTCTCTGGCAAGGTGGGTGGTGGTGGACCAGTTGTCGTGGATGTGTTGAATTTTTACTTATTTATTTATTTTAGGTAACCCCATAAAATTAGAAAAAAATTAATTAAAATAGTTGACATGTGTCAATTTTTTATTAGTAAAATATAGAGTAGAGCAGGAAAAGTGAGACATAAGATTTTGACTCGATTTTGACTCACTTCAAAACACTTGGTAGAAGTAGAAATTTTGAAACCAACTACAAGATGCCATGTGCTACTTAGTGGATTCTACTGTCATTATTTAGAGGCCAATGGCAATATTCCAAGTGTCAAAGAATAAAAATTACAAAGAATACCTAGGAACCAATCAAATGTTAGCACGTATTAATTTAAATGACATAAGCAATCAAATCAAATATTACTATGTGTTATTTTAAATTAAAATACTTTAGCTAATCATATAATGCCATGTATCCCTTGGAGAACAAGACATGAAGTCCCTCCATTCAAATCATGACATGTGTCACTAATATGAACTAATCATGTGACTTCAAATCTATTTAAGACTCTTATAATTAGAGACCCTTCTCAGTCTTATAGGGGGATTAAAAAACATTCAAAAGTCTTGAAGCTATGTCAGAATCAAGCTCCAAAGCCTCCAAGAACATCAAGAACTTCAACCTCGAATCTTAAGAACATTCGAAGCAAATTCAACCAAGTCATCTTTCTAGATCTCAAAGTTCACTGGAATTAAGCTCAAAAGTCTCCATAAACACCAAGAGACTACAAATTAGTGAAGCTCTACGAATGCAAGCCTCCAAAGCCCTAAAGAACATTTACTACAAATCTTCGAAGACAAAGAACATTCATCCAAATCATTCTTCGAAGTACCAAAGTTCTATTGGAGTCAAGTTTCAAAGCCTCCAGAAATTTCAAAGACTTTGATCCATTGAAGCTTCATTGAATTCAATCTCTAAAGCTCCGAAGAACTTCCACAACAAATCTTCGAAGATTAATAAAATTTGAAGAACCACGAAGAACACGAAGAATGCGAAGCATAAGAAATCTCTAACAAGCACACAACCAAAAATTCATCACAATTTCATTCCAAAGATCTTTCAATCCATTTTCCAATCCAAGTGGAGGATATCTTGTGTTTGAGTCAAGACTACATCGACACAATACTTGAATTGAAGACATTTCTAAGGAGATCAAATCAGAGGATTATTCTTTTGTATTAGAATCTAAACATAGAGAATTGTACCTTCAAATTCATCAATACAAATTTACACTTGTGAAATATATTCAATTGTTTGATTTTCAAATTTGAGATTTTGTGTTTACACATTCATAATAGCACATATATAAATTTGAGTGCATTTAAATTAAGAAAATATAATTCTTGAAACCTCTAGATGAAGGAGCATATGCTTGCTTTCATAGGTGTACGCCTTCCTCAAGCAGTGCACATTGGCTACATTTAAAGTTCCAATAAAATGGTTCCTTAGAAACATGAACTCTAATTATTCTATGAATATGGATCGTTTCTATGTTGTACAAGGTAAGGGAAAAAAGAATACTCAAAAAAATGAATAGTATTTGATCTTTAAATATGAAAAATAAGTTTTTTTTGAAAAACTATTTGAGTGGAGATGGATGGTGTATGTCACTTGGGTTTGGCTTACATTTGTACCTTTTTAATTGGACATCTTAGGTTGTTTTAAATATACAATGTCAAGTAGAAGTGAGTTTTAATCTCCATCTTTTATTTAGTTAGTGGGTGATGTGGCAATTTATCAATAAAACAAAAGAAGATTTCATTCCAGTCAAAAAAATAATTGTGGTCATTACACAAGTATAAGTTCTTGTGAGTTGTGGTGGGTAAGGACTGGAGTTTAAGGTGTTGTTTGGATTTTGCCAAACTCAATTAACAAAACTGAGTTTTGTTAACTCATAACCCAAAAACCGTGGGCCCCACATGTATAATGTTTGTTTGGCAAGTTTTTGGGTCAGTTAACTCAGTTAACAAAACTGAGTTTTGGAGATATGAGTTACCAATTTCGGAAACAGCCAGAGGATGTTTTCAAGTTATGAGTTTATTAACTCAGTGGCAATTTGATAATTAAATGGAATTTGTGGGACCCAATATTTTGTGTTGTCACATCAAACACCAAAGCATTTTCATTTCTCTTTCTTACTTTTTCACATTTGCTCCTCCTTCTTTCTTTCCACCCGTTGTAGGTTCAGTGCTTCTTTCTTTCTTTTTTCTTCCTTTCTTCACATCTATTGCTTCTTCTTTCTTTCTCTTCTCTTCTTTTTTCATCTCTTCACATTGATGCTTTTGTGGATTTTTGTTTGTGGGTTTTTCTGTACTTTTTATGGGTTTATTTGTTTTTGTATCAGTGGGTTTTGTTTGGGCTTATACAGAGGAGGGAGAGATGGTGGTTGGATTTTTGGGTCTCTAATCTCTCTCTCTTGACCCAAGTGAACCATCATGTGCGGTTGTGGATGTTTCAACATCATGGGTTTGTGGGTTCTGATGGTGAGATCGGTGGGATGAGGGTTGTGTTTTTTTGCGGTGGTTGGGTGTTGTGAGTTGGGTTTTTAAGGGTTGGGATTGTTGGGTTTGTGGCTTTTTTTTGGGTTGCAGTGGTTATTGGTGTTGATAGGAGGCGGAGTGGCATTTTTGGCCAAGGTCGTGGTGGTAGGAGGTGGAGTTGGGTTTTACACTTATATTTTTGGAAGATTATCTTGGTAGTGTGACATAGCTTGGCATGTTTGTGAGGGAAGGAGGAGGAGGAGCAGTGGTTGAAGATGGGATGAAACCTTCTGCGGGTAGGCTAACAGATTTGCTCTGACCAATTTATAGGTATGGGGCCCACCAAATGTTGAAAATTTTGAGTGATGACAAGTTGAGTGAAGTGTGCCAAACGGGTGGATGATAGAAATTGGGGTATTTTAAGTGATGAGTGATGAGTGATGAAAATTGAATGTAGAGTGATGAGTGATGAAAAAAAATAAACCAAACAGGGCCTAAGTCTCCAGGAGGGAGTTTTACACACATATACGCTTAAATTAAGTTAGAGTATAATTTCTATCTTGTATAAAATAAAAAAATAAAATAAAAAGTATTGGAGGTAAGTCAAACTCATGTCACCTTATTAAAAAAAATCTTTTCTTAATTGACTTTTAAATTTCTTGATTTTTAGGATTTAGTTCCTTTCTTGGTAAAATTATTTAATTACTATTAGAGTACCAATATACGCAAACTGAATCTCAATTATCACTCTAGTTCTAGGTTTCTTTTTTATTTTCCAACTTGATTTTGTTTCTAATTTTTTATAAGGGATAAATGCAAGTTTTTTTCTCCAAATGCACAACCCATAAGCTTTATAAACACTTAAAAACACTTCTCTATAAATAGGAGAGGCATCAAAAGTGTAAGGGATTCATAATTTTCCACTGGTAAGCTTAGTTTAGAGTCATAATGCTTAGAAACCATTCCATAACCAAGACCCACAACTTTTCGTAACTACATCTGCATATTAATCAAAACACCATAGCCATCACTCAATTCCCTTGAATCCATAGATTCCACCATTAACACAACGTTTGAGTTCTTTTCTAGGTAGACCAATTGTTCAATTGTTCATCCTAATCAACGAATCGTTCAACCAACCACACATTTATTCCTTTAAGGCCATAAGTTTGCCGCTCAAGCTCATGAGAAGGATTGTGCATAGTGCTATAATTTACAATCTTTATAGTAATTATATTTTAGCATATGTTATATAGAAATATATCTAAATTAATTGGACTTATTAGTAAGTTTATTTGAATCTATATCATGATATGATAAGATATAAAGTGGTGGCACTAGGAATTTTCTTAGGGTGGTCAAAAAGAAAACTTGAATATATCAATTCAAAAAAAAAAAAAAAAAAAAGACACTCCCATCCAAAAAAAAAAAAAAAATGTAGATAGAAATACAAGAAGTTTTACAATATTCTTCTACTAACGAAATGAAAATGCAAAAAGTAACTAATGAGAGTTAAAGTGAGAATTGATGATTCTGATATGAGAGTAATAAAGTGATAGAGAGTCTAAAATGATGAAAGAGGAGAAAAATGGAGAAAATGAAAGAGAGAGACAGAGAGTAACAAATGATAGACGCTGTGATTGAGAGTCTTGCTGTTGAGGAGAGCAAAGCTATTACAACTGAAAAGCCGAGGAGAGCAGAGCTACCTGCACAACTGAGAGAACTCATGGTTGTAGTATATCTCTTAGTATCATTTTTAGGAAAAAAGAAATTATGAATTATTTTTAATGTTATGGGTTGAACGAGTTATGAATATGCATAATTAGAGATTTTTATTTAATTTTTGTTTTTGAATGTACTTTTGGTTGAATCTTTTGTTCATTTGTTGTTATTTGACCTAATCTTGTTGTTTGAGCTATTTTTACTGTTATTTAGATTAATTTTTATTGTTGTTATTTGGGTTTTTATTTATTTTTGGTTAATCTTTTGTTCATTTGTTGTTATTTAGCCTAATCTTGTTATTGTTTGTATTTATTTTTGCCACTATTTTGGCTATTTTTTTTTAATTGTTATTTGATTTTTATTTTTTGTTTAAAGGGTTAAATGACTATATTTAGGAGACCAAGATAATTTGTGAGAAATTTTACATTCACAACAATTTCATTACAAATCTTAGGTGACAAACTTTTATTAATAGATAAAAAAAATGATGTCAATGGTGATCCTAATTGAAAACCAATAACAACTTGTCTTTTAAGATTTGTTGTGAAAATATTATATATGGACATAGCATTACTCTAGTTTTGTTGAATCCAAATTATTGAAATTCTCAAGTCAGGGTATTCAATATTTAGACAAATCATGTTAGTTTAAAAATAATTATGCATATAAATATATATTTTTTCAAGTATAAATTTTTTTTTGAGAAGTTAGGGTGTTCATTTGAAAACCCCGAAATGCAAATGGAGCTGCCCTGAGACCAACAGTAAGCTACAATCTACAAATATAGGCTCACTTGACAATGAACTCAGAGGAAGAATATATGAAGTATAAGAAAATAAAAATAAAAGGAGATTTGATTTGACATTTGTAAAGTTGTGATTTACAACTATGTTTTATGTTGGCTTTATTCCATGACAAAAAGTGTTGTAATTGCTTTAATTTTATTCCTTGTATTTTGTGGGATTTTATTGTATTGGGTTTAGTATTAAGTTGGTGAAGACTCAAGCTTATCTGAAGATCAATGTATTTCGTGACTAGCTCGTGAGAAGTTCGCGAGAAGGGTTCCCGCGAAAAGGCATGTGAGAAGCACATGACTTGAAGCTAAAGAGTCGTGCCAGGCTGTCGTTTTCACGAGTGTCTCGTGGGTAAGGCCTTTCCGTGAGGTACTCGCGAAACATTCTGCCTAGAGGATTTTTAAGTGAGACTTTCATACCCTTCCCTCATTACCCACAAATGTAAAGGAGGCCATTTAGAGAGAAAAACCCTAGATAGGTTTTCTACAACACACACACCCATCTTTTAGAGAGAGAGCTACTCATCCTTAGTGATAATTCATTGTAGCCTCTTCTCCTTCCCTCTCCCATTATCATACCTTGAGAGAAGATTTGTACCTAAACACAATCCACACCTTTTTAGAGTGTAGTAAGTGTTTTTGGAGTTGTTGGGAAGCATTGGAAGAAGCCAAGGATGGCAGATGCAACATGGAGCTTGTTGCGGGATTCGGAGAGCTAGACAAGACACGGTTCCGAGAAGTCTTGTTGGAGTAGGAGCTTGGAGGGCTTAGATACAGCAGGTAGATTAGGCTTGGAGGGTCTCTTGCTTACCCATGTATCCCAACTAATTGTCTAGTGGATCGATTATCGCTTGGAGGGTGGCGGAGAGGTTTTTCACCGAGTTCTTCGGTTTTCTCTTCGATAACACATCAGCGTGTTATCTGTGTTTGCATTCTTCTTCCCTACTCTTTTACATTTCATTTTACTGTTATGATTATATGAATATGTGTTAGAGTAGCTTGTTTGTTTATCCGCTCGCATTTACACTATTCTGCACTTAGAATTAAGTTAGTGTAAAATCTATCGAGCCGTAACTTTTATTTGGGGGTCTAAACAGCTCTTGTGTTTTTAACACATTTTCGAGCTTTCAACATTCATTAACTAAAAGCTACATGTGTTAGAGCATTCACATCAAGGGTTTCAAAAAATTTAGCATTTAGAATCTAAAAAACCAACTTTATAGCATTTAACACATCACTTTTCAATACACCTAACATCAAAACTTCTATTATTTTACCACTTCATTAAAATAGTATTTATTTATCATTTTTTTATTCCTTTTTTATTCTCATCAGCCAAGCCACCACAAACCTGCACAAAGCCACCACAAACCCATGGCATAACCCACAGCACCATCCACGGCACAACCCACGGCACACCAACCACACAGCACACTAGCCTACTTTTCCCTCTCATCCTCTTTCTAGCCACAACCAGCACCGCTTCAGCCATAGCAACCATGCCTCTGCCACATTCAGCCATTGTCACACCCCCAACCACCCCAATCACACCAAATTGCAACCCACCACATCCAAAATAACAGTATATATAATCACCCAAAACCACCATCACCACCTCCCATAACCTGTAAATCAGTACCCCACCACTGAATCAATCAACCCACACCCACCTTTCAGCCACCCCGATCAACCCAGCCACCGAAATAAAAAACCACCGAAATCAAAACCCACAAATATCAAATCATAAAACCCCTTGCAACCCAGCCATCGTAGCCCAGCCACACCCAACACCGCAGAGGGAGAAGAGAAGAGCTTGTGTTTTTTGGGTTCGGTTAGAGGGAGAAAGGCAGAGCATGGATTATTGGCAGTGTGGGTCTTTGGGTTCAGTAAGAGGGAAAAGGATCTTCGATTTTTGGTGGCATAGGTTGAGGGAAGGGATGCAACGTGGGAGAAGGGAAAGGAGCTCGTCGGCGTGGGTTGACCCGAAAACTAGAAAAAAGAAAAGAAAAGAGAGAAAGGACTTTGTGGCATGTGTGGGGATTAAAAAATTGATATTTGGTTTTAAAATTTAGCTACAATGAGTTGTTATAGATGACAGCTCACTGTAGGTGAGTGTTAAAAATTTTAACATTTGGCATGTTTAATGTAGAAGGTATTTTGGAGTTTTGGATGTCAAATATAGCTTTTTAGCATTATAGCATCTTTGATAAGAATGCTCTTAAAGCACTAGCATTGGGGGTTGTAAAACCCCCAAATTGCTATTTTGCAACCCCAAAACGTTAAAACCATCCTTTATCCAAATATGTAAACCCAAAATTTTTTACAACCCCGTTATAGTTAGATCTTACTTATAAGAACTCACTATAGCAAGTGGATATAAATGATTTATTCTTAAATATTCTCTCTCTCTTCTTTCTTTTGTCAGAAAACTCTCTTTCTCTCTCCTCTTTCTTTCTCCAATCTCTGTCTCCTCTGTTTCTCATCTCTCTCTTGTCCCTTTCTTTCTCAAACCTCACCACTGTATCCTCCATGGTGTAGACCGGCAGTTATGGCTAGTGGTGTTCATTGTTTGGGTTTGCAATTTTGGATTTAGGTTAGGTAGATGTTCCAATGGATTTGGGTCTGTGGTTTTGAAATGGATTTGGGTTTGATGGTTGTGATTTGTTCCGATGAGTTTGTGGTGGGTGGTGGATGGGTCCCCGTGGAGCTCATGGGTTTGATTTGTTTTCGGTTAGGTAGTGGAGCACATGGGTTTCAGTGGCTTATTTAGGGCTAGCCAGTGGCTCTAGGTTATGGGTTTGCCATGGGTCATAGTGGTAGTGGACCAGTAGTGGTAGTATGACTGATTTGGGTTTGGGTTGGGTTAATTCGGAGTGGGGGTTGCTTTGGATTCTAGTGGTGTTTTAGTATTGTTGATGGTGGTTATGGGTATCAGTGCATTTGCAGGTTCATGGTGGTGGCGGTGGGGGATTGCTATGGTAGTGGTAAGGATGGGTTTTGTCACGACCCAAATCCATGGAACATGAATTTAGATACATGACTAACATGCTAATCCTGCATATCTTAATAAACATAATAAATTCCAAAATTAAATAAAAATCCAAATAAACAATACTTTTAATAAACCTCTTACAATATCTAAAATTTACAATTTAGAAATAATCTCCAAATATTGTAATATCTTAAGCGAAATTAAAAAAATAATTGAAAATCCTGTAAGGCTTCAAGCATTATTGAAGTCACCTAAAATTCCCACACTCTAACTTGCACCTTACAAAGCAATCCAAAAGTTCTGTTTCCTAACTAAACTTTAATATGAAAACTGTAATTGATGGGGTGAGCCACACATCTAGTAAGCAATTATACACAATACACAACAAAATAGAGTCAAGCAGAACATGAGTATTTTGATTTCACAAATTCACTCAATGATATCAAATATAGTTTTCCAAAACATATAATGAGCCACTTAATACATATGTTGTCAAATCTTAAAATCGTTTGAAAACACATACTGATAATTGATTAGAGCACAATGTCACATATACACATATCACACATTCTCACATATAATCCTATGAGCGGATACCAACATCTAACCCTTGCTAGTGAGGGATCAACACTTATTCTCACATATAACCCTGTGAGCAGGCTTACACATATATCTGATCAATTCTAAAAACACTTATTTTGAGTCACATATCACAAATGTAAAGTTTATACAAAATAGAATAATTTACTTAATATTAACAATTATTCCAAATATAGAGGCATATCGAAGATCACAACATTGAATTGAAACATAAATCAAAGGAAGTTTGACTCTCTTAGGGAACGAATAGAAACATAGGAGTTTATATTAATATTCTTTTACAATTCTTGAGTAAGTCTAAAAACTCAATTTGCTAAAAGAAAAGTTTTAAATAACATTTGGAAAATAGGAATATGAATTTGAAATCATTTGGTTTTAAACAATTTAAAGAATAAGAATATTTTTAGAAAACATATGTTGAAACTTATTTCTTTTCTACAAAGAATTTAGTTTTTGAAAGCTTAAATAGTGTGGAACACTATAGCTTGTTTAGACCCCAATTTTAAAAACACGGTTTGATTACTTTTACTCTAATTTATCTAAGTGCGGAACAAGAGTAAATGATAAGCAATAACCGAAACTACACTCTAAGCCATAACCGCAAGCAAGCAACAAAAAATATAAAGCTTAAAGAGTAAGGGAAGAGAGATGCAAACACAAGATAACACCAAGACGTGTTATAGAAGAGAAAGCAAAAGAACTCGATAAAAAACCTTTCTGTGACCCTCCAAGTTGAAATGATCCACTAGTGAATAAGTTGGAGTACAAGGATACCAAAAAGACCCTCCAAGCCTAATCTACCCAAAGTACTTGAGAGCTCCAAGCTCCAGCTACCAACAGACTTCTCGGAGTCTTGTCCTCACTAGCTTCCTCGATCCTGCAATATTGCCCGATTGCATCTGCCAAGCCTCACTGGCTTATCTTGGTAAATCCCCAATACTTCCCAAGCTCCAAATCACTCTTTATACTTTGAATAGGTGTGGGTTGTGTTTAGGTACAAATTTCCTCTCAAGGTATAATAATGGGAGAGGGGAGGAGAAGAGAATACAAATGAATTCTCACTTAAGGATGAGTAGCTCTCTCTAAAATGGTGGGTGTGTTATAGAAACCTTTCTAGGGTTTTCTTTTGAATAGACTCATTACAATTTTGTGAGTAATGTAGGTATATATAGTATGTTTAAAGGGTATAAGAGTCATACTTAAAATCCTAGCTATCAGTGCATTTCGTGGGTCATCTCGCGAGTTGGCCAAGTCGCGAGATGAGTCATGAAACCCACTAACTCTTCAACTATCAACATGTGCTCCCCATGTGACCTTCACAGGTTGCACCACTCACGAGCCAAGTTGCGAGATCAACTTATTGAGCAAATCTTCACAACTTAAGACTAAACCAAATACAATTAAATCCCACAAAATACAAGGAAATAAATTAATGAAATTACAATACTTTTTGCCATGGAATAAAGCAAACATAAATGTTATGTGAAAAACTATAACTTAGCAATCTCCCCCTTTAGCTATTTCATGAGAAAAACACCCTATAATAGTCTCTAGACTTAAACGTGAGTTTGGGAACAATGGCAAAACTCACTCACACCTAAATCTAAAACCTATGACGAACTTGGAACAAATACCTATTTCCTAAAACACTTGTACAAAACACATTAGACCCTGAAGGTAAAGCAAGTAATAAAGGACAAGTATAATATAACAAGTAAATTGCGATCAAGTAAACATGATATGAAACATATAAAAGCAACTTGATCTAACACCAAACACTCATATGGAAATAACTACAATGATCACTTAGCAAAGCAAATGATCATTTGAATATGCAACTGAAAAAGTACAATAGCATAAGGATGTATGCATGTCCAACACATAAACACGATGCAATGAGAACAACAAAGCATAGATACTAATAGAAGCTCAGAGTACCATATAGAAAAACAAGAAAACAAACATAATGTAAAACAAAACAAAACAAGGTTTTCTTATAAAAGATGTTTTCTCCCCCTTGGTATATGCATCTCCCCTATGGAATTTCTCCCTTTACGAATGTGCACGAGTCCAATAGACTCTCTAGTATATTCTTCCCCTGTTTGAAATGAATAGACAAAGGAGCCAAGAAGAATGAGGGAAAGAAATGAAAGAAAAAAACAAGGATAAGGATGCATGAGAGGTGCAACATGAATGAGAAATGAAGCTCAAATAAAAGGCAAAACATCTTAAAAACAAAATGCTACAAAGCATAAAATAAACATGACATACTAGGATGAGGAAACAAGATATAGACCAATGCATGACAAGGGTAGCAAAGGTGTGTGCAAGAGGTGGCTATGTGCAATGCATGAACAAAGCATGAGAAATGCACATGTGGGGTAAGGTGTGTAAAATACACAACCAATAAATCAAACATGTTCCTAGCGAGGAAACATGAAAAATCCTAAAGTTTGGTACTCATCGGAGTCCAAATGAGTGAGAAAATACCTAAGAGGCAATTCATTAAACACCTAACATGTACCCTTAAACCCTATATGTAATGAAATGCATGAACATGGTGAAAACTACCCTCAATACATTTTCTAAATGCCACAAGGGGCCAATATCCAAAGCAAATAGACATTCAAAACAAAACCCAATTAAAAAGATTGACAAAAATTAAACTTTCCAACCCTCATTTGAGAAAATCTCAGCTATGAACATAAACCCCCCAAAAACATAATCTAAGAATTAAAATCAATTAGAAGTGTTAAAGATTACCTTAGAGATGTTTATGGAATGTAAAACAATTGAAATTAGTTGGGTTTTGATGTAAAAGCTTTGAAAAAGAGGGTTTGGAGAAGATGGAATCATAATAGAGTCATATGAGGAGTTTAGGACCAAAAACTCGCAAAATACCCATGAAATAGTTGATCTGGGCATTTCGCGAGTGGCCAACTCGCGAGCTACTTGTAAAACCTACTGCTTGATGACCTAAAATTGCCAAAAAAAGCATTTTTTAGCTTCGCAACTCTCAACCAAGTCGCGAACAACTCGCGAAAGACTCTGACCCTTGTTTTTCAACACAAAAACAAGCTTGAAACATTAAAAAACAAAGTAAGAACAAAACTTAAAACCAAAGAGTGATAAAAACACTTCTAAAAGCAAATAAAATGATAAAAAATCTTTTTGATTCAATCATGATAAGCTTAAGCACACACACATCACATTTAAACAAGTACAATCACACAAATGAAATAGATATTCATTAAACATTAGACTTGTGTGTTGTGTGCGAGTATCAATTATGAATTAGTCCGTAGTCCATAGTCTAGCATGAAACTTTAATGATCAATTCAATCAAGTCATATACAAATAGCATGAATTCAAGAGATCTATCTCACTTGTAGAAATTAACATATATGACTCCTCATCAAAGTGTTTACATTGATTGAAAGCTTTTCATTTGGCTTCCATTTTTTTTCATACTTTTGATCAATATAACTCAATTTTTAAGCATTGATACCATGAAATTTTTGATATCTCTTTGAAGAATAGGCATTTGGCCTTGGCATCATACAGTTTGAATACATTTTGCTCCACCTTTTCCTAGTTTATCTAGTTTTCGAAGCAAGGCTTTTTTAGCTCTTTCTCTTTTTAGAGATTGACGTTTGAAGAGTTTTTTGACATAAAAAAAATAAATGTGAGGAGATATATAGAATCAAGTCTACACATGTATTAAGATCAATCAAAACTATTGGCTAGACATTCATGACAAGCTTGAAGATCAATTTACAACAATCAAACAAAGATTTCACTCACATTCAATACAAGTGCATACATAACAAGTTAAGCTCGTAAATACACTATGCCATTAGTACAAAGGTCCTAGACCAAACTCTACATGTGATATGTGCTCAACCATATATGATCAAACTTTTTGAATTTTTCATTTTTTATGTGGTTTTGGATTTTTACTCACTCAAAACAAAAGCAATAAAGTAAGATCAACAACAAATGCATATAAATAGATGCTCGAAGAACAAATGCATGAGGATGTAGCATCTAGTGCATGAAGAGTCCTACAAAGATCGAAAGAATTAGATCAAGGACCAAAAGAGCATAAATTCAACCATAGGAACCCTTCCTCACCCAAATGGAACAAGTGTTTGGAGTGAGTGTTTCATGAGGAGTGAGACAAGGGATAGAAGAATGAGAATCGGAGATGCACATAGACAAGGAGGTAAGAACATTAACCACATGCTTTAACAACTTACCATTTTTCATCCAAACCGATTTGACTTTCTTAGCACAACTTCCAAGAAGCTCAAGTTTCTCTTTTCTTTTGATTATTTTAAGAGCTTGAAATTTAGAGCAATGAGGTTTTAAATGACCAAAAGCACCACAATGGTGATTATCAATTTGTTTAGGTCCACTAAGCTTTTTAGGAGGGTATTTAACAACATGGTTTTGTTCTCTCTTCAACATGGAACATTGGGCTCTAATATGATCGATCACACCACAATGGTGGCAAGTAGGAACAAACTTAAATCCATTCAAATCCCTAGGATGAGACTAAACAAGGCTTTGGCTTAAGAGCCATTCTCTCCACTTTTTGATTTCTTTTGTGTGGAGGTTTTGTAAACATCACATTTTGTACCCTTTATGACTCGGGCCCCTGTTCCTCGATGATGTTGAATTCTAAGACCTAAGGTTGGTTTAGGACCCAATCAGAAGTTAAATTGACTTGAAAAGTGTTAAAATGAAGAATATAACTTTTAATGAGCAAATAAATCTATTTTTGAAAAATAAGGCCAAAGGAAACCTTTGCTATGCGCATGCAAGAATCAGCCTGCATACGTAGCTTTCTGCATGCGTACGCAAGCCCAATCTTGCGCACGTATAGCAATTTCCTGAAACTATACAAGACAAGTTTTTTGCATTATGTTGAGATTTGAAACGAATCCCACATCATTTGGGAGTCGTTTCAAACCCCCTTTTTCACACTATAAGTAGCCTTCCATAGTATATTTTCAAAACACATAGAAAACACTAAGATTCACTAGAAATAGTGAATCAAAGAGGGAGTTTTTCACAAAACATCTTCAAGTCAATTTTCTTTTGATTAGGGCCTTTTCTAGCCTTAATCTTTGATTTTGATATTACTAATCACTTTCTTATTGGTTTGTGAATAGATTTAACTGAAGGGAACGGTCAAAAATCAAGCTTGAAGAGCTTTTCTTTGAGCTATTAGTTCAAACCTTTGCTTTTGTCCTTTTCTTTTCTTTTTATGCTTTTAATCCTTTTGTTTGTCTTGTTTTCTTTTTTTTTTTTTATTTGTTTAAACATGTTTATCTAGCTTAGGTTTACGTTTTTGTATGTTTAAAATGCATGTTAGGTTGTTAGAATGTGTGTTTAAGTGCTTCTATTTTGTTTTTATGTTTTTAGGGTTTACTGGGTAAGTATTTACGTACGCATAATTTTGCCTATGCACGTAGGCTTGATTATGCGGACGCAAGTTGCGTACACAGGCCGCAACCCAAAAACCCTAATTTAGGTTTTTTCTTGGTTTTCTTTGCTTTTGTGCACATGTTATGCCTCTGATTGTCCCATTCTTTACATGTTTTAGTCATTGTTCTATGTTTGTTGTTTGTTTGTCTGTCTTTCACATGATTAAATTAGGGTTTATCTTTGGATTTCTTTGGTTTCAATACTATGATCATTCATTCATGTGCTCATGCATGATGCCATAGGTGTTGAGTTGCTGCAAGGTAAGTAAAAGGTAAGTCATGCATTTGTAATGTTCATGCATTTGTGATTTGATCTTGCTTTGATGATAGAGATGAACATGCTTGTTTGGTTGAGTATTTCCAAAGTGTACATGCAATGCTTTTAATGATGATATAATGTGCTTGCTACCTATATCCTTGCTATGATTCAATGATTCATATGTTGCTGCCATGTTTGATATTATATGTGATGCCATGCTAGGATGATGTGATGAGATGTATGTTGGGGTATGCTATGATGTAATATGGTTTGCAATGAAGCATGCTTAGATGTATGATTAGGGTTTGTGATGTGATGAATGCTTTGATACCATGATTAGATGAATGTTAGGTTGTTCGATATGCATGATTAAATGTATGGCAAGCTTTATTTGCAAGCATGATAGATGTATGGTTAGGGATGTTTGATGCTATGTTGTTTGTTAGATGTATGTTTGTGTGTGTGTGTGTGTGTGTGTGTGTGTGTGTATGTGTGTGTGTGTGAGAGTTAGATACAAGTATTGAGTGTGCATTTAATAGGGTTAAGACATAAGACACAATGATGGGAAGCCAACCCTAGGGTTGGGCGGTTTCGTGTGCCTAACACCTTCCCAAGACCGTACCTTAACTCCGAACCCATATCTCTGATAATACGATCAAAAGGTCATTTCTTGAAAGGATGCTATATATATGGTTCCTAGACTATTGCAAAAACTATATGGTGACTCCTAAAAACGACGCCTTGCATCCATAGTGGCAACTCCACTAGGGATTGTGAGTTTACTTCCTATGTGTCCTATGTCTTAACCTTAATAAAGGCTTACTCAATATTTGTTTGCGCAAACATCACATGGTTCTTTTGTTCCTTAACCTTGGTTGGTGATGAGTGGGAAGATGGAAGGCTCCATTTAGGCCCAAGTCTTTCGAAGTTCATCCCACCAACTCACAATGTGCTTCATTGCCTATGATGGGCTTTAAGTACGTTAATGGTTTGCCACCAATCCACAAAGGTCCACTTAGGCTCTAGGTTGGAATCATGGCCCACCTAGTTGTGAGTGACCTACTTATCTATTCCTTTAGCCTTAGGAAAGCCAACCCACACTTAGAGAGATCCTAGACCCAATCAAAAAGTGGATACCTTTTATATATCTCTTGTTTGTTCAACCATATATCTTGTGCTCACCTAATTCTAAAGGACAAATAAAAGATATAAAAATGGAAGGATGATCCTAAAGTTATGGTATACCCTAAGACAAATGGGACAAAAGAAAAGAATTTCTCACATATAAGAGGCTTGTCCTTAAATCTAAGGGTATATCTTAACTTGAAAGGTTCATAAGACCATAGCCTAATTGCTATCATAAGCCCAAATCAAAAAACTCTTTTGAAAAAGAGGACTTTGGGCCTAAGATAACAAATATGTTATGGACTTAGCATCCAAAATCCTACAAAGTCAATATGAACTTCCCTAATCTTGGGCCTCTTTGTTGCATGCCTAGGCCCAAAAAGATGAGAACTTCATGGACCTTGAGAGGAATGCTACAATATATTCTAGCTAAATGGCTACTTCAAAAAAAAAAAAAAAATGAAAATAATAATGAAGTGAAAAAGAGAAGAGCCCAAAGGTGATGAAAATATTGTAAGCCCATGTTTAAGACAAAATGTTGAAAATCTCTAAGTACATTCTAGTGAAGCCCAAGAGAGTAAGATGAGAGCATTATTGTAAATGGACCAAAACCCAAATGAAACAAGGGGCAAGGTTCATGAGAGGAAAGTGAGTGATTTTGTAATTGGGCCTTCATTAAAATGGACTTAAAGACTTTTTAAGAACACCTAAAAACTAAAGGGACCTTTTAATTGGAATATGAACTTAATAAAAATGGGACTTCTTTTTAGACATCGTTACAGTACTAAAGATCAAGAAAATATGTCCCCACTCCAATTCAAGTCCAATAGAAGGCAAGACATTCAAAGAGGAAACCCTCCAAGAGGAAAGGATGGACTCTGCAAGTGAAAAGGCCCTCATGCAAAAGATACTCGAGTGTGTGGAAGCGCAAGTTGAAGTTCTTAATAAGCCAAATCTCTAAGATGGAAGAAGAAAAGGATGAAGAAGCCAAGGCTAACTATAGACAAAGCGAGCTGACTCAAGAGGACATCGATCGCATGATGACAAAAGGGAAGATCCGCCTACTTCTACCCAACTTTATGGCACATTTGAAGAGCACTCCCAGACCATGGACTTTCAAGAGGGCCCATGCTAATGACTTTTTTGAATCAGGAGACGCAGGATCTTGGGAAGATCATGATTGGTCGGAATGGACCTCGAAGGTGGGAACAACTCGAGTCACCCCAGCTCATTTCATGCTTGAACACAACATGGACCCTTCTTCCAATGATGATCAATACCTTGTGCTAACCCAAGGTGAAGACAAAGAGGAAGGAGATGAAGTGATCAGCTATTGGAGTGAAGATGACAACGACTGTTTCTTTGACGAAGTGGGAAGAGATTTCCCTAATGAGGGTAAGGCTCTGTATGACATAACCAAAGCTACGCATATCTAGAAACCTCTGAAGGAGGAGGATTGGTCCGCTAAGCTAAAGAATTTGTTTGAAGAGGAGGACGAGGGGAAGAATGACAAGCCTTAAAGAAGAAAGAAGACAATTCATCATGCCTGTTATGGGGCAACTTAATAATTGGACTGGGGTTGGGTTTTTTGAAATTGTGGGAAAGAAAATGTGTAATGCAAGTCCCAATGTACTTTTCAACATTTTTAATAAGATGAATTCTGATTTGGCTTATTTTGATGTGTCCCATAATATTGAAATTTTGCACTTAAATAATTCAAATGAATTTGAAAATGAAATTAATAAACAATTGGAAAAGAAAATTGAACCTATGGAACCAACTTTTGAAACTCTTAATTTGGGCAATGATAAGAATCCACGTTTAATTAGAATTGGCTCAACCCTAAATGAAAAAGAAAGAAAATATCTCAAAGAGTTGCTCATCGAATTTCAAGAGGTGTTTGCATGATCCTATGAAGATATGCCAGTATTGTTCCCGAGATAGCTTAACATCACATTGACACTTATGCTCACATGGTGGCCGTCAAATAGAAATTGAGACGTATGAGAATCGAATGGCTTTTAAAGATCAAAGAAGGGGTCACCAAGCAATTGAAGGTAGGGTTCATCAAACCCGTACACCAAGCTTGGTGGATTGCCAACGTTGTGCCCATACCCAAGAAAGATGGGAAGGTAAGAATGTGTGTGAATTTTAGGGATTTGAAAAAAGCTTATCCTAAGGATGACTTCCCTCTTCCTCACATAGATGTCTTAGTGGATAACACAGCCGGTAGTGCCTTGATGTCTTTCATGGATAGTTTCTCAGGGTACAACCAAATCAAGATGGCTCCTAGAGATATGACTAAGACTACCTTCACCATAGAATGGAGAATTTATTGTTACACCATAATGCCATTCAGGCTCAAGAATGCGGGTGCGACCTACCAAAGAATGGCCACAGCCTTGTTACATGATATGATGCATAATAAGGTAGATGTGTACGTTGATGATATGATTGTAAAATCCAAGGATAGAGGAGGTCACATCATTAACTTAAGGAGGTTCTTTGAAAGGATCAAGGAGTATAGGCTAAGATTGAACCCACAAAAATGAACCTTTGGGGTAACCGCAGGAAAGTTGTTAGGGTTTTTGGTAAGCTATAGAGGGATAGAAGTTGACCCATCAAAAATCAAAGCCATATTAGAAATGCCTCCACCCAAAAGCGAAAAGGTGATAAGGGGATTTTGGGCCGATTGCAATACATTAGCTGATTCATTGCCAAACTCACTTCCACTTGTGAGCCCATTTTCAAGCTCCTAAGAAAGAATGAACCTCATAAATGGAATGATGAATGTCAGAAGGCTTTTGAGCTCATTAAGGAATATCTCCTTCATCCATCTATCTTGGTACCTCTGATGCACGGAAAACCACTACTCCTCTATCTCTCTATCATAGAGGATGCGATTGGAAGTATGCTTGCACAAGAGGACTATGATAAGAATGAAAGGGCAGTAGACTATTTGAGCAAGAGGTTTCATGATTATGAGACTGGATACACACCCATAGAAAAATCATGCTTTGCTTTCGTATAGGCCATATAGAAGTTAAGACACATTATCCTACCTTTCTAGATATGGGTAATAGCCCAAATGGATCCATTGAAGTACTTGTTTGAGAAGCCTGCTTTCAATGGAAGACGATCAAGATGGTTGATCCTACCAGTGGAATTTGATTTGAAGTATATGGCAAGGAAAACCATCGAAGGGAGTATTATCAGATTTTTGTGCCGAGAACCCCGTGGAAGGAGAGGATGGTAAAGAAGACTTTCTGGATAAGGATATTTTGGATATTGAGCTAGGGGCATGGAAAATGTATTTCGATGGAGCTGTGAACCAATATGGAAATGGGATAGAGTACTTTTGATCACTCCCAAAGGATCTCACATACCCCTAGCAGTTAAGTTGAACTTTGAGGCAACTAATAACATGGTAGAATACGAGGCTTGTATCACTAGAATGGAGGCTCTCCGAGAGTTGGGAGTAAAAGAGGCCGAGATCTTTATAGATTTGACTTTTGTTATAGCTCAAGTGTAAAGGTTGTGGAAAGTGAAGGAGGAGCACCTAAAACCTTATCAGCAATATCTAGAGGATTTGACCAAAACTTTTGACAAGACTGAGTACACGATTATCCCTAGAGCTCAGAATCAGTTTGTAAATGCCTTGGATACCTTAGCTTCCATGGTTGAAATACCCGAAGGAGTATGGATACGACCCTTAGAAATTGAACAAAGTTATGGGATGGTACACAAAGAGAAGATCGAAGCTTCAGTCTTGGTTATAAAGGAGGAAGGGATTCCTTGGTATTATGACATCATGAAATTCTTGGAATTGGGGGTATATCCAGATCGTGCCGACAAGAGAGAGCGTTGTTTGATTAGGATGATGGCAATGCCATACATCTTATGTGGAGGTTAACTCTATAGGAGATCCTATACACCTTCATTGTCTAAAGAAAGGAGTAGCCGAGAAAGTTATGGAAGAAATTCATCAAGAGATTTGTGGTCCTTATATGAATGGGAGAATGTTAGCCAAGAAGATCTTAAGGATAGGGTACTATTGGAACACGATGGAGACCAATTGCGTAGACTTTGTGAAAAGTTGCCATGATTGCTAAACACATGCAAACTTGAATCATGTGCCACCTAGTGAGCTATACAGCATGACTTCTCCATGGCCTTTCTTAGTCTGGGGCATAGATATGATTGGAAGGATAGCCCTAAAGGCCTTGAATGGACACAAATACATCCTAGTGGCAATGGATTACTTCACCACATGGGTGGAAGCAACCTCCTACTCTGTGTTAAAAGCCAAGCATGTGGTTCGATTCATAGAAAGTAACATCATTTGTCGGTATGGGGTACTATTAGGATATATGCCCTTAAATATTATTATATGATGCTATGTATGACATTATTTATTACTTAAAGTTGTAATTAATAAAGTTGTTTTATTATTATCTAAAATAATGGTAACATGAATATTTGGACATTATCATATAGCCCATGAGATGCACAGTATGTGATTTAGTTATAGAAGATATAAATCACAAGTTCTTTGTAAACTCAGAATTTTAGTTCATAGTCGGTGATGAATTTGGGCATTTCATCTGCGAAGATTATAACATATCAACTAAGATGATTTGTCCTGATCATGGAAATGGAGACTTCTAGTTGATATGTTTTAAGAGTTAAGACATATTGAATTGGACCGCTATGAGATTTATTATTCTCCTAACAATTATCAAATGAATAATAAATCTCATGACTTCTATTTACATCAACTCTTAATATTGAGAGAATAATGAAGCTGATCATGAAGTGTAGGTTGCTTTGATATATCAGGAGTGAGATCTAAAGTCACAATCAAAACCTCAGTATATTGGATAGCCACTTTTAGTGTTGATGGAACATATATTCTCAAGATGGAATTCATAATCTCTTAACGGAGATATAAAATATTCTCTTGAGATAAGTTTAATGGGTTTGGTTATTCAGAGTGTTAGGCCTAACCACTTTAGTAAGGAGTTACTAAAGTATATATTTATGAAATTGGATTTCATAAATGTATGATGAATAACTTAAAAGATTAAACCATGTACTCAAAGATTAAGATGTAGTAACCTTCAAGTGGCAGTCTATACTCATGACTTTGTATTACTACGAATATTTTACAAAGGGGTTGTATGTATAATAAAGTCATGGGATATATTTTATTAATAAGGCCTAGAGTTCAATTATATTTATATAGTGATATTAAATATAATTAATGGTAATTTTGGGCTTGTCAAGAGTTAACAGAAAAGTCCAAAACCCATTGGAGCTAGTGTCTTATTTGTTCCCTTTTGGTTCCACTCCAAGTCACATACTAAAACCCAATTGGAATGGCCCAAAAGGCTAGCCCAATTAGATAATCAGTTATAATGAGAGAAACATACAAAATTTTGTAAGAGAATGAAATGGTGTGTATGTGAGTGTAAGCCACTTTCTTATTCTCTCTTGAACTCATACATATAAACTGATTGAGAGACCACACTTCTTGGGCATAAGTGGAACTGGAGTGAAGATTAAAAGTGTTCCCAAGTACTTCTAATCTTTTATTTTGAATTTCACTGCACCAAGGTACACTTTCTTGTTCTTATATTATGAAATTTATATAGTACATGTTATCAATTGCAAATGAAGTAGATCCGTTAATTTTCCAATCCGTATGTTTTGTATGCAATACAAACATGTGTTTATCCAACAGGTCCCCCAAGAGATCATCTTCAATAATAGTTCTCACTTTGAGGGAGAGGTTAGAACAATCATGGAACTTTACAACATTGAACATCATAAGTCATTACCATATCGACCACAGACTAATAGGGCCGTAGAAGAAGCCAATAAGAACATCAAGAACATTCTAGCCAAGATGGTAGTGACATACAAGGATTGGGCCGAGAAACTCCCATTTGCCTTATAGGGTTACAGAACTTCTATCCGTGCATCAATTGGGGCAACCCTCTACTCTTTGGTCTACGGTAGTGAAGCGGTACTTCTCATTAAAGTGGAGATACAATCTTTAAGGGTACTAGCAGAAACCAAAGTTTTAGAGGAAGATTAGGTGAAACAAAGATATGAGCAATTGGCTTTGATAGATGAGAAGAGAGCTTGGGCACAATACCATGCACAAGGGTACCACAAGAGAATTGCTAGAGCATTCAACAAAAAGGTGAGACCTAGAAACCTTAAGGAAGGGGACTTGGTTTTAAAAGTTCTTAGAGATGAAACTTTTGATCCGAGAGGAAAGATGAAGCCAAGATGGTTGGGTCCTTTTATTATCAAGAAGATCATGTTCGGAGGTGCTACAAGAATTACAAATTTGGATGGGGAAGAGATGCTTCACCCAATCAACAAGGATAGACTTTGAAGATACCACATTTGAAAAAAAAAAGGGAAAAAGCTTGCTAGGTTGAAAACCCAAAAGGGCGGTCTAGGCAAAATTTAAGGCAAAAAGACCCCGCTAGGTTGAAAACCCGAAAGGGTGATCTAGGCAAATGATAGGGGCAAAGACCATAGGCATGGTGAAAATTCCTCAAAGGACGTCATGGGCAAAAATTGCATGGCATGGAAAAAAGAAAAGAAAAAGGAAAATGAAAAAAAAAAATGATGACAATAAGTAAAGATAATAAATAGGTGGTTCTCTCATTGGTCAAATCAAAAGATGAGAAATCGTTTCTATAGGGGATTTGGAACATTGCAATCCTTTATTAGATTAATAAGAAAAGACATGAGATTCATAAAGTGTAGAAAAATAAAATTTGGGGCATATCAAGGTGGTCTGTTAGTCTTTCATTCTTTTAATTGATTGGACTTTTTATAAGCTTTCTCAGTTATGTGGACCCACTTCATGACAACCCTAAGTCATTGCTCATATCCTAAAGTTGGACAAAGCAATTAGGGCCTCTCATATGGCCATGTTTGGAAAAAGGGAAAGAAAGAAATAGAAAAGATGTAAAGGAAAGGAAAAGAAAAAGAGAGAGAAAAAAAAATGAAAAATAAGTTCAAATATGATATAAGGAGTTTTGATGGGTTGAAAACCGAAAGGCAATCCATGCAAAAATTAAAGGAATCCCGCTAGGTTGAGGACCTAGGCAAAATTTAGGGATTGAGAGAAAGGATTCATCCATTTTGCATGATATGGGAAGGTACAAGGGAGAGACTAAAGAGACTACTCAAGGCACAATTTAAGTACATATCCCAAATAAAAGCATGAATGTAAAAGGTGTTTTTAAAATACAACCCAATGTCTCAAACCAAATATAAGTGCAAGCATGTATGCTAAAGAAGAAAAGTAAAAGCAACAAAAGAAAGAAAGTATGCTATGCTATGTCTGTGTCTGTGTCTGTTTGTCTACAGGATCATCGGAAGCGTCCCTTCCTCAGTTGATGGCTCAGAGTCAACTCTAAACCTCTCGCACCATCACTGCCATCATCATCATCCTCCTTATCATCCCCACCTCCATATAGCTGCCGGGAGTACTCAGTTAACTCCAGCTTGAGGTTTCCTGCAAGCAAGACGAGCTCCTCATGCTCCTGGACAATAGGCTAAATTTTGGAAAAAAAGGTTGTTAGAACAAGTATTCAAATGCAAGAATAGGAAGTAAAAAGAATAAGAATGAAAGAGAACTCACCGCCCGTGTGCCTTCAGGGAAAGGGTAGCCCCTGACATTTGTATTGCGCCTAACAGGACGCTCTCGAGCAAAGCCATCAGGGTCATAAGCATAGACCGACCAAGGTAAATAGGGAGGATCGATAATAGCATTGGCAGCAGGGCCCTCTTAACACAGGTGTTTTATTTGAGTGTTACTAATGTGCAAGAATACAGATAATGACTGATTGAAGGAAATGAGAGGAGCAAAAACACATACCGGAACAGTGAGGGAAGGCATGAGGCGAGTCCCACTAAAATCCTCATAATTTAGCTTGTCTGTGACCTGATCAATAAAAGGAATGCCTAGCCCCCACTGGTTGTACTCTGTATCTGTCATGGAATGAGGAGCAAGCATGAACACTAGAGGGTCCATGGGAACCCGAGGCGTGTCCTACCCCGCCAGCTGGAAGCACACCCTCTCTGCCAAATAGATCACCCTTAATCCACCACCCTCAAGGGGCTAAGAGAGATTAGAAGCAACTATAGTAGCTGCCTCCAAGCTCGGGTCCGCTACAAGGGCAACTTCGGCCTAAGGACTCCTCATGATTTGTGATAATACATGGGGTTAGAAAGAGAACCTTAAGAAGCATGTAGATAATGGAAAGCGGTATGTTTTTAACTTACATCATCGAGAGAGAGCTTGTCAAGATGAGCCCGAAGTAAGGTGACCCTTCTCAAATCCACTGCAACCCCCCTAACAATGAGACCATACTCCACAGCCCAACGCTAAAATATGACAGTGTACAAGATTCAGAAATAGCAGTTTGCAAGATGACAGTTTGCAAGATTCAGAATTGATGGTTTGCAAGATGACAATTTTCAAGAGGTTACAGTACAGTTTACAAGATTACAGTTTGTAAGATTTAGAAATGATAGTTTGCAAGAGGTTACGGTACAATTTGCAAGATGATAGTTTGCAAGGTTCAGATACGGTAGGGTAACAGTTTGCAAAATATGGGTATGGATGCAATTGGCAAGAATAGGTACATTGTCCTAACTTGTATGGCATATGGATGTATGACTAAAAGAATGAGAATGCATGAACTACAAGAGAAAAGGGAGAGAGTGTTGGAAGTTTTCTTGGGTGCCATTAAAAGAGATGAGAGAGTTGAGAGAGAATTTGAGATTGGAGAAGAAGATGAAAGTCAAATTGTGGAGGAATGAGATGAGGTTTTTGTAAAGGGAGTTAGAGAATATGGAGAGATGAAGGGAGATGAAGGGAGATGAAGAGAATGAAAAAAAAAAAAGAAACGGTGGGTAACCGTTGGAGAAAATGAAAAGGCGGGAACACACCTAATGGCTAAACTATGTGTAGTTTAGATATAAAAAAAAAAAAAAAAAAAAAAAATCCCCATAGAGTTCCCAGGAGGCTGGAAGTGCAAAGGAAAATTCAAAAATACATCCAAAAATGGCAAGAATATCCCCAGTAGATCAAAAGTATCAAAATCATTCCCCAACGGATCAAAACTATCAAAATATCCCTAGTGAATTGAAAGCATCAAACATCCCTCAGTGGACCAGAAATCATCATGAATACTCCTCCATGAGTTAAGATCATCAACTAAATCCCAAGTAAATCCAGTATCATAGATGGACTCCCCTGTGAGTCCAAGGCACAAAAGTAGCTCCCTCGAGAGTTGCAAAACAAAATTTCCCCAGTAAAGTTTGGTAAAACCCCCTCAAGGGTGGAGTCAACATCAATCCTTAGTGATTTATAAGAAAGAAGAAGATAATCATTTCCCCGGTGGAAGGAAGTTCCCTAATGAACAACATGCCATCAAAAAATCCCTAGTAAGCTACCCCCTCCTTAGTGGGCCATACATCATCAAGACTTCATGATAGGTCAGGATTATCTCCAAAACACTTTTCAACTTAATCATACCCCCCAGTGGATCCTCCAACATCTCCAATGGATCTTTCATTCGAAAATAGTCCAAAAAGTTAGAATATAGACCTTGTGCACATATCCTTCGGGAATTGAATATGTAGGCACAAATCTTATACAAGTTAGAGTGGTGCACATATCCTCCGAGAATCGAATATGCAGGCACCGATCCCATATAACATAGAATTTGTGCACATATCCTATGGGAATTGAACATGCAAGCATGAAATCTCATATAAGTTAGGAAGTTAGAATACAGAAATTGTGCACATATCCTTCGGGAATTGAACATGCAAGCACATCATTACCATTTTCGCCCACATATCCTATGGGAATTGAATATGTAGGCACAGTAGAAGAGGTAGAGATAGAGATAGAGACCAAGGTCAACTTGAGGCAAGAGCCTCACTAAAACAAGTAGAGATGGAGATGAAAGACAAGTACTACCCGGAGAAGTTTGAGGAAAGAGCCCCAAATAGACACCACAGATATATATGTCATTTTAAGCTCGTAAGAGCACCTTTTCTTGGTTTTTTGAGCTCGTAAGAGCACCCTTGTTTGATTTTTTAAGCTCGTAAGAGCACATTTGTTTTTCTTTTTAGTGACTTTAGGATAGTGAGTCACTCGCATTTTGCTTGCAATTGGCAAAACAAGTTTTGGGATAGTGAACCTACCGTTGCTCATTTCCTGAGCAACGAAGGTGGGAATTCAAACATACAAAATCCCACGCAACTCTTCGGAGTTTTACCCCGCCCCATGTATGCGTGATGTGGGTTGGGCTAGAGCCATAGGTCGAAACAAAATGTTTAGTCTCTTATTCTTTTGATTCCATTAGTGAACCTCATGAATCAAAAGAGGGGCATCTCTAGACACTGCATTTTGTACCCCTTACGACTCGGGTCCCCATTCCCTAATAATGCTGAATTCTAAGACCCAAGGTTGGTTTAGGGCCCAATTTTAGGTTAAATTGACTTAAAAAGTGTTAAAATGAAGAATATAACTTTTAATGAGAAAATAAATCTAATTTTGAAAAATAAGGCCAAAGGAAACCCTCGCTATGCGCACGCAAGAATCAGCCTGCGTACGCAGTTTTTTGCATGCGTACACAGGCCCAATCTTGTGCACACATATCGATTTCCAGAAACTATACAAGGCAAGTTTTCTACATTTATGTTGAGGTTTGAAACGAATTCCACATTGCCTAGAAGTCGTTCCAAACCCCCTTTTTCACACTATAAGTAGCCTTACATGGTATATTTTCAAAACACACAGAAATCCCATAAGAAAACACTAAGATTCACTAGAAATAGTGAATTAAAGAGGGAATCTTTTCACAAAACATCCTCAAGTCAGTTTTCTTTTAATTATGGCCTTTTCTAGCTTTGATCTTTTAGTTTAAGATTACTAATCACTTTCTTATTGGTTTGTGAATAGATTTGATTGAAGGGAACGGTCAAAAATCAAGCTTGAAGAGTTTTTCTTTGAGGTATTAGTTCAAACCTTTGCTTTTGTCCATTTCTTTTCTTTTTATGATTTTAATTCATTTGTTTGTCTTGTTTTTATTTGTTTAACATGTTTATCTAGCTTAGGTTTACGTTTTTTGTATTTTTAAAATGCATGTTAAGTTGTTAAAATGTGTGGTTAAGTGATTCTGCTCTGTTTTTGTGTTTTTAGGGTTTTCTGGGAAGTATCTACGTACACATAATTTTGCCTGCACACACAGGCTTGATTATGCGCACGTAGGCTTGTTCATGCATGTGCAGGCCGTAACCCAGAAACCCTAATTTAGGTTTCTGCTTGGTTTTCTTTGCTTTTGCTCACATGTTATGCCTTGATTGTCCCATTCTTTACATGTTTTAGTCCTTGTTCAATGTTTGTTGTTTGTTTGTCTTTCACATGATTAAATTAAGGTTTATCTTTGGATTTCTTTGGTTTCAATACTATGATCATTCATTCACATGCTCATGCATGATGCCATAGGTGCTGAGTTGTTGCAAGGTAAGTAAATGGTATGTCATGCATTTGTAATGTTCATGCTTTTGTGATATGATCTTGCTTTGATGATAGAGATGAATATGCTTGCTTTGATGATGATATAATGTGCTTGCTACCTATATCCTTGCTATGATTCAATGATTCATATGTTGCTGCCATGTTTGATATGATATGTGATGCCATGCTAGGATGATGTGATGAGATGTATGTTAGGGTATGCTATGATGTAATATGATTTGTGATGAAGCAAGCTTATATGTATGATTCAAGTTTGTGATGTGATGAATGCTTTGATACTTAGATTAGATGAATGTTAGGTTGTTTGATATATTGCATGATTAGATGTATGGCAGGCTTTGTCTGCAAGCATGATAGATGTATGGTTAAGGATGTTTGATGTCATGTTGTTTGTTAGATGTATGTTAGTGTTTGTGTGAGTTAGATACAAGTATTGAGTGTGCCTTTAATAGGGTTAAGACATAAGACATAATGATGGGAAGCCAACCCTAGGGTTGGGTGGTTTTGGGTTCCTAACACCTTCCCAAGACCGTACCTTAACTTCAAACCCATATCTCTGGTTCTTAGATCAAAAGGTCCTTCCTCGAAAGGATGCTACATATATGGTTCCTAGACCATTGCAAAAACTAAGTGGTGACTCCTAAAAAGCAACCCCCTGCATCCACAGGAATGTACATCGATTTGTCTTTAGAGGTAGAACTCACATTAGGCACAAAATCAAACTTCACAACATGATTACAACAAATATTTTCTTCCTTTTTAGCAATAGGTTTAGCAATCAAACACTTGGCATGCATCCTAGGAGATTCATTTTCATATTTAAGATCATCAACAAGTTTAGCATTCAAGTCCATTTTCAAACATTCAAACTCTTTGAACTTTTCACAAGAATGTTCAGCAAGTTTCTTATACTTTTCAACCAATTTGTTGGATTCACTGAGCTTAGTAATCAAATCATTCTTTTCAAAAATGAATTTGCTCAAATTCTCATGAAACTTCTTAGACTTTTTCTTCAAGAGTTTGACATTAGGAATTTTAACAACGCCCAAAGAGTCATGTAACATGTCATCACAAGCATGAGGATAAACACTCATAGATGCATTTTCACAAATGTTTAGGACATATTTTGTATAATTGGCTAATCCTTTGATAAAACGTACTTTACTTGTATTTGGGTAGATCTAGGATGTGTTTAATACTTCAAGAAACATGTTGTTTAAGTCTAGTATTAAAGCCATGAAGATTGGACCAAGAAACAAGTGAAGAAAAGCTGTTCACTAAAGCTGGATAGATAGCTCGACACCTACGGACAGATAGCTTGACAGCTTCTCGACACCTCTCGACAGCTAGAGCTAGGCTATCTATCGAGCTCTTCAGTTGATTGTTATCGCAATCTCGACACCTCTCGATAGTTGGTGGATCAATCGAAAAAGCTCCTGTCTCCCCGACAGCTCCTCGATAGCTTCTCAATAGTTGTATCTGTCAAAGTTTAAAGCTCGACACCTCCTCGACACCTCCCGATCGATCGAGGTTACTGGAATTCAGATTTCCAGATCTGATTTTCGGCCCAAGTTTTTGTATTTGTGTAGGGTTTCTTTTCTCATAACCCTAGACCTATATAAGGCTTATTTTAGAGGCTGTCACATAAGAGAATACAAGGAGAACGAATGCAAAAGGTGACCGAAGCCTCATTCTCTCTAAAAGAAGCTACTGCGTCTTTGCGCCTTAGGGTTTTGTAACCAAGTGCTTCTTGATCTTCATTGTTGATGAAGTGAAGAACTTTGTAGCCAACATTCTTCTTCCTCAAGTTGGTGAGTGAGTCACGTATTAGGATTCGTGCAAAGGAGTTAGTCACGTATTGGGATTCGTGTAACAAAAAGTGTGGCGTTCATATATTGAAGAGTTCAGAGGTTCTGAAGCAGTAGAAGGTTTCTGTTGTAAGTTCATCTACGGGGATTGTAGAGTCTAGGGATAAAGGTTTTGTACTAGATCTGAAACTTCTCTTTACTATAGTTGATTGCTTTTTGGGAAGGTTTCCCCTCAGGTTTTTTACTGTGAAATTAGTTTGTTTCATTGGTTTTCCTGGGTCATCATATCTTGTCTTATTTATTTTTCCGCTGCATGATATTGATGTTTGTTTATTTTAATAAGGTTTATTCATAATAAATCTAATTTACAACTTGGATTTAAAACTTGTTAATTATATCAACCGGGGTCTAAATTTCCCAACAACAAACACATGGCATGTTACAATCAACATCATTCAAAACATGCAAAGAAGCATACGAGGCACTATCCATGGCAATTAACACAAAGGGTCAAGGATCATACTTAAGTATTTAAACCAAAATAAGTGTACCCGCTCTAATACCAATTGAAAGCTCAAATAGTGTGAAACATTATAACTTATTTAAACCCCCAACTTTAAAAACATAGCTTGATTGCTTTTACTCTAATTTATCTAAGTGTGGAACATGAGTAAATGATAAGTAATAACTGAAACTATTCTCTAAGCCATAACCACAAGTAAGTAACAACAAATATAAAGCTTAAAGAGTAAGGGAAGAGCGATACAAACACAAGATAATACCAAGACGTGTTATCAAAGAGGAAATTGAAGAATTCGACAAAAACGTCTTTGTGACCCTCCAAGTCGAAATAATCCACTAGTGAATAAGTTGGAGTACAAGGATACCAAAAAGACCCTCCAAGCCTAATCTACTCAAAGTACTCAAGCCTTCTAAGTTCCAGCTACCAATGGACTTCTCGGAATCTTGTCTTTACTAGCTTCCCGAATCCCACAATATCACCTGATTGCATCCGCCAAGCCTCACCGGCTTATTTGGGCAAATCTCCAATGCTTCCCAAGCTCCAAATCACTCTCTACACTTTAAATAGGTGTGGGTTATATTTGAGTACAAATCTCCTCTCAAGGTATAACAATGGGAGAGGGGAGAAGAAGAGGCTACAAAGGAATTCTCACTTAAGGATGAGTAGCTCTCTCTAAAATGGTGGGTGTGTTATAAAAACCTTTCTAGCGTTTTCTTCTAAATAGTGTAGACACTCAATTTTGAACCCATAATTTAATCTTGGAAGATGATTAGAGTGACCATTCATATAGCCAAAATTTAGAGTTGTATTACATGCATTAATTCATTCATTGTATATTATAAAAATGATCTTGAGGTTCTAGCGGTGGCGACAGTATGTCTGATTTCCAAATCGGACTGTCGGATTGAAAGATATCACATGATCAAGGTTTCATAGTCTGCATGCATTTTTTTTTTGGGTGGAGCCAATCACGCATGATTAATTTAAATTAATTTTGATTCATTAGACAATTAAAATTAATTAGATAATTTTGTAATTGGTTGTTGGTTAGTGTCAAAAATAAGCTTGCTTGCATAGGAATAAAGTGAATAATCAGATAACAAAGAAGTTGTGGATAATCAAGGCTTTTTAGAATATTTATATACAAGATAATTATCACTTTAAAGACTTTAATATCAAGAAAAAGGGATTAATTTTTAGAATACGGATTGAAGACGCGTCTAGGTGCAATTCTCGGCTAAAAAATCCTTAAAAAATGAGTCCAAATTGGGCCAAAACTCAAATGCGGACCTGGCACCCAAGAGGGCCATTCAGCACATGGCAAGTGTCGATCGGCACTTCCCAAGTGCCGATTGGCCCAAATTTTCGGCCCAGCTCAGGGACTTCTTAATTGAGATAAGGCCTATCTTTTTCGATTTTTTAGAGATAAGGACGTGTTCCAATATTTGATCTCATTCAGCATCTCAACCTCTATAAATAGGGGAAACAAATCAGAAATATAGGCTCTTCTTTTCTGACTTTTCTGTTCTCCGTACGTTAAAGACGTTCTGGAGGTTTTTGCTTTAGGAACTTCTTTTTTGTAATTAAAGTATTTTAGACCTCAAAGAAGTGAATAAACTTCTTTGATTTCTAAAATATTCTTTCACTAGAAGAGCACACTCATGCAAAAGGTATTCTGTTTTTCTTTCTTTTCTTTTTCCGTTAATTAGCATGTTTTTGTGTTTGATGCATGAATATGATTAGCATGTGTTATTATAACTTGTTCTTAATATATAATTGTCATGCTTAGATGCATTAGATGGTTGTTTATTTCAATTCTTTCTCTTTGACTTCAAAATTCGTAATGACTATCGAAACTTTTTTATGAAGACAAAAAAGTAATCTGTATTTTCATTAAATACAGATCTGATTTTTTCAAAACACAAAACTGATTTGTATTTTCATCAAATACAGATCTGATTTTTTTTTTTCTAAACACAAAATTGATCTGTATTTTCAGTAAATACATATTTGATTTTTCTAAACCCAAAACTTATCTATTTTTTTCATTAAATATAGATCAAATTTTTCTAAACTCAAAAAACTGGTCTGTATTTTCATTAAATACAAATCTTTTTTTTTTCTTCTAAAAAGTTTTCTTTGTTATAAAAGTGCAGATTTTGATATTTTAAAGAATGGATTGAAATTTAGGTTGAATTTTCTTATATATGATGCATGCATAAAAATTTGTCTCATGAATGTGGATCCTCTTTCAAAAGTCTTTTTTATTTTTTTCTAACAATAGATCTGATTTTTCTTTTACAAACCTAAAATCAATCATTTTTTCTCTTATAAGAACAGATCTAATTCTTTTTAACAAAATCTTTTTTTTTTTTTTTTATTTTAACAAAAACAGATCTGATGTCTACAAATCAAATCTTATTTTCTAAACTTAACAAAAAACAGATCTGATTTTTCTTGATAAAATCTTGCTTTTTACCCTTTACACAAAAACAAATTTGATTTTTTTACAAACCAAGTCTTATTTTTTTTAATTTTCAAAACAAATCTGAATATTCTTTTAAAAGAGGACATCATTCATAAGGCAAATTTATTTAAATTAACTTTTGTCAAGTGTCTATCATGTGTGTTCAACATATCATTCAACATCATACAAAAAGGGTATATTGGTCATTAAAGTCTAGAAGACCAGACTCTGTCTGGACGGAATGGCTGCCTAACACCTTCCCATTCCGTAACCAAGCCCCCAAGCCTAGGATTTTTGGATAGGTAGATTAGTGTTTCGTCTTTTAATTTTGGTAGATTGTAACTAGGACCAAATTTTTGTATTCTTTTGCATAGATTGTAATTAGAACCCAAAGCCTAATAAGGTTAATTTACCAAAGTTGTACTTTTTTTTATTCAATCAATGACAACAAAGTATTTTGAATATGTAATTTGTATTTATATTTTTTCTTATTTTTTGTATAAAAAATAAGTGGCAACTCCACATCACTACCCAAAAAGAGAGGTGCCCTTAAAAGCACCCAAATCTCTTTTTTGAAGGGCCCCAATTTTCCGGCCTCTCACAAATAGCCTCCTTACAATTTTGTGGGTAATGAGGGTATATATAGTATGAGAGTCACACTTAAAATCCCAGCTATCAGTGCATTTTGCAGGTCATCTCGCGAGTTGGCCAAGTCGCGAGATGAGTCGCGAAACCCACTGACTCTTCAACTTCCGGTAAGTGCTTCTAATGTGACCTTTGCGGGTTGCACCAATCACTAGCCAAGTCATGAGACTAACTTCTTGAGCAAATTTTCACCACTTAAGACTAAACCCAATACAATTAAATCCCACAAAATACAAGGAAATAAATTAATGAAATTACAACGCTTTTTGTCATGGAATAAAACCAATATAAATGTTATGTGAAAAACCATAACTTAATAGTTTTGAAATCATCTTTTAAATAAGATGTAAACATTCAAACGTTATTTAAAATTCAAAGTTTCTCTTTTAAAAGATTATTTGAAATGACCAATATATCAAATATCAATTTAAACCAACTACAAGGCTTAATATTATATTTGAATGCAACCTTCGGATGGTTCTCTTTGGGTTCAAATCTTAGACTAGTAATTTAATCAAAGTACATAAAATCTTGTCTAGTCCTTCAAACCAAAATCTTTCACACTCCAAAGTCTAATAACCAAATTAAATCATGGCAACGATACACTTAAACAAAAATTCTATTAATCTTTAATGAAATCATAGGCCAATATTTATATGACAATAGTTCTATTAAAAATTATAGATCTGCCATTGTCAAGACTAGGGAGTGATTACCTAAACACTAGCTACTGCTTGATGCCTCCAACCGTCCCTGCACTTTTCTTTTTCTTTTTCTTCTTCCACTTTTGGTTAACATGTATAATGAAGACACCCTAGAGCCTTCCAAGATTTTATAGCTTCTAATTAACCTCAATTTAAGTTGTTATTAACTACTAACCTGTTTAGATAAGATGGAACTCCAAGGGATTCCAATGACTCTTAGACTTCTTATCCAAATAGATTTTTTATTTTATTTTATTCTCTTATCATTTTCCTTAACTGATAAGGGACTAAAGGTTTTAATTCCCTTATCTTTCTGTAACTAAAACAAAAATAAATGAGAACTGCAAGTCCTATACATATGCACGGAATGTATACAGTTTCCAAATTGTGTAGGTTATTGTTTCATCTTTTAACTTTGGGTAGCATTCTTTGTTTGGCCATATAATTACACCTCACACCAATCCTATCATGACACCACGTGCTTATCCACATTACCTCTCAAAGCTCAAAAATAATAATTAATGATGATGATGTACGAAGATGATCATAAAATAGAATTGGGGTATTACAAGTTCATTGTGGGTTTAATTTGGTGGCTACGGATTTGGGTGGCGATTGGTCAGAGTTTGGGTCAGATTTAGGTGGTGTTTGGATCAAATTTGGTGGGTTTGTGGGTGTTTCGGTGGTGGTAAGAATTTTCAATGGTGGTGGCTGGTTGGTTGGTGGTGGTAGTTTTTTTTTTTTTTGGGTAATTTTTGTGGTGACGGAATTGGGGTTTGTGGCTGAGTGTGCTGGAGTATTGGTGGAAGTTATTATGTGGGTTTGCTAGAGAGAGAGACAAAAAGGTAGTGAAGAAAGAGAGACAGGAGAGAAGAGAGAGAAACCGAATTTTTTATATTATTTGTTGGTCTAGTTTATTATTTTAACTAGTCGCAAACCCGTGCGATGCACGGGATAGTTTTAAATCAAATGTTAACACGTTCAGATTTAAATATCTCTCTAATTTCAATTATTGAAAGCTAAATTGACTCTGATATAAGATGAAACATATAATATTATGAAGTAATATTAAAAATGAGATAAATACGGATATTATGAAGTAATATATTACAATAATCATAATATACTTTTACATTTGGTTTAATAAGTATTATAAAAGAACATCGCACGAGAATGCTACTAATTTTTTAAATTAAAAATAAATAAAAATTATATCCATAATAGAAGGACATAAAATATCATTATTGTCCCAAAAGATGACAGCTTCTCCCAACAGTTTTTAATTTGTACATAAGTCCCAATACCATGTATTTTTGCTATGGCTTTTTTTTTTTTTTTTTTTCAATTTCATTTATTTCCTGACTTCCACTAAATATTCATTGTATTCATAATATTTAAAAAATGTTGAAGTAGAGCTGTATCCTTAAATAACTAAATAAAAGAGTTTAATTCCTCTCTGTTTCAATTTAAAACCAAATTGTGCATAAAAGCAAAAAAATTTCCTTTGTTCCACTGTCTTTAGTACCAAAATCACAAATCCATTAAAACCAAATTGTGCATAGAAAATCTTAGAGATTGAAAGACAACTTTAAAGTGTTTTTTGTAACAAAAGCAAATCGGATCCTAAGTCATAATTCTGACATCAAATTGATTGAAAGCAAGCATAAATGCAGAACAACCATAGACTACCACTAAACAAATTCAAACCCATAGCTCAGTTTCCACACAAAAAAAATCAAATTGATTATCGTCAAAACACAGTACTAAACTCAGTTATAGAGTTCCAAACCCAAACTCAATCAATTACAGATACAAAGAGAAATGCAACTAAAACTACAATTTAATCAACCCTAGAATACAAAAAAGAAATCAATGAAGCTGGGGTAAAAAATCTCAGAAAGGCTAAGAAAAAAAAACTAAACTAAAAGCTAAGAAATCCAAACTAAACAAATACCATACCTTTAACCCTACTGCAAAAACTAAAATTTACTAAAATTAACAACAATTTATAGCATAATAACATATTACCACTAAATTTTATTTATTTCAATCAACCTAAACAAATAAAGACCAATAAAATTATGGTATATAACACCAATAACCTAGAGGCCAGAGGCCAGAGGTCAGTTCATGTTTTGTGTTTTTCAGGGAAAAGATGGAAGGTTGAGAAAGAGTTGAAGAAGAAGCAGATATCTTCGATTTTGCACGGATTCAACATTAATCAAAACCAATTATCCAAATACCTAAATTAAAGAAAATCAAACCAAATCCAAATACCTAAATCTAAGATAACAAAAATTAAAATACCTGCACTGGTAGCGGCTTTGGCGGTATATGACGGCGATGGGAGGCTGGCACTTTTTGCCAAAATACAAATTTGATATATAATAAATGGCAGAAGGATAAGGAAAATGAAAAATAAAAATGTTTTTATGTTAAAAGTAGAAAAACAATTTTAAAATAGCCCTAAATCCTAATCACAAAACTTTAACTCCAAAAACTCCCAAAAGATCAAAGAAGATTTCTCAAAACTCCAGGACATTATCACTTGCAAAATTAATTTTATAAACTCTATAGCAAATGAGACTCTAATGCTGAAACAGGGTGCAACGGCTTCTATTTCTAATATTCCTTGTTTTCTCCATTAGAGAACAGGGTTACTATAAGTCTATAAATAAAATCTGGTAAGTGATGTAATGAAGGATCATACTTTAGAGATAGATGATGGCCATGAGTCTCTCTTAAAATGGGTGGGCAGATTTTAATAACTTTGTCATGAATCATGATACCCATTGAGAAAGTATCAAACAGGGGCCAAAAACATCCTTTCACAGACCTTTTCTTTTAAAGGGATAGGTAATAGGTCATACATACAAAACCAATGGATTTGTGGCAAACTATGATGAAATAAAGCTTCAAGACCCCAAGATTTATAAAATACTAAGTTCAAAAAGTAAATTCCCACAGCCATGAACTATATATTATTCTAAAGATTTGCAATGGCACCTTATCCCTATTTAATGGCGCTAACCTTGGCTTTGCATGCTAACCCACCATTCAACTAACCCATAAAAACAACTACGATAAAAAACTCACAACCTAAATTTAATACCAAGACTTAAAAAAAAAAAATTTAAGACCCAAATGTAATTAGAGCAACTGATGAATTTTGCTTCTCAAAAAAAAAAAAAAAAAAAAAAAAAACTGATAAATTTTGAATGTTCCCTAAATCCTAAATTAGACCTTTTTTTTTTTTGTGCAGTTATGCCAACAATCCAAGTCTTGCAGCAATTGAGTTAATGAACGAACCTCATGCACCAGGAGTCACTCTAGACAACCTTAAAAACTATTATAAATCCAGGTATGATGCCGTGAGAAAGTACACACCAAGTGCTTATGTGATCCTCTCAAACCAGTTGGGGAATGCTGATCCAAAGGAGCAACTCTCATTTGCTAAAGACTTCAACCATGTAGTCATTGACATGCATTACTACAATCTCTATTCAGATGAGTTTAGCAACATGAATGCACAATTCATTCTCAATGATAAATTTCAAATTTGCAGAGAATATCCCAAACTCTAATCTCAATGCACAAACCCACCATGAGCTAAATCAATAAAAAATCAAACCTTCTTCCCAATATCCCTTAAACGTTCAAATAAAGACCATTGTGATTCAATTCATCTCCTTTCTACTACATAAACCTATCCCATTTGCAAAACCTGAAATTGTCTTCAAAAGTTAAATACCAAAACGTTAAGACCAAGTCCAAGTTCAATATCAATCCCACCACCAATAGTCTACCAAATCAGTAAAAATATTTAACATATGACCTCATATTCACAGATCCACCTCTAAATCAAACCCAAACCCACAATTCAAAAGAAACCAATACCAAACTCTAATCTCAAAGCACAAACCCACCACAAAATGAATCATAAAAAATTCAAACCCAAAGATCAGATTTCCCTAAAAGTTCAAATACACAATCTCAAAGTCTGTTGTGGTTCCATCTTGGTTCAAATTAAAATTTAAAATTCCTTGTGAATTTCGAATTTATATCTAGAAGAGAAACTATACCCTAAAACCAAGTTTCTAAGTGGTAGCCACATGAACCCAGATAAGAATTCACAAAATTAAATCCAAGAAAAAAAAAACCTAACAGAAGTAGCATTAACAATACCCAAGAACAATATTAGCAAAAACCTAACAAAAGCAGCACTAACAATACCCAACGACAGTATCAGCAAAAGAAACTGAATAGAAAATATTACTAACACAACAACAGTAGTTCAATATAGGAATCAACAAAAAGAAGCAAAGCCAACGAAAATTAATAAAACAAATATTTAGAAAGATAAAGAGGGAGGAATAAATTGGATACGCATGATCTTAAGACTGCTACCGATTCCTTACCGAGAGAGATTTATCCGTAAGGGAAGAAGAACAGTTTGCAGAGAGGCCACACCGCCGTTTCAATCTCTTCTACCCAAAAAAAATCCTAAACAAAATCAAATCTAACGCAAATAGCAAAAACAAAATCAATTCTAACCCAAAGACCTCAGTTCAAACAAAATCTAACCCAAATTCAGTTTTTATTACCTGATTTCTTCATGGTTTAGGGGTTTTGAGAATTGAGAGAGGCAGGCTAGAGAGAACAGCAAAAGAGAGAAAGCCGTATAAAACCTAAAATAAAATAGTGGTAGAATTGGGTTCCGGTTTATAAAACCTAAAATAAAAAAGGAAAAAAAAATAGTGGTAGAATTGGTTTCGGTTTTAAAAAGGTTTTATTATTATTATTATTATTTTTTTAATATTGTGCTGACGTGGAAAATTGGTTTTATTATTATTATTATTATTTTTTTAATATTGTGCTGATGTGGAAAATTGTGGAAGCTTCAAAAGCTTCGGTTTTATATATATATATAGATGAGTTGTGTGTAAAAATAGAAACTCGGATGTTAGGTGAATTGTAAAATGGGATGGTAAAATAGATAAAGTAGGTTTTGAGGATATACAATAAACACTTTTTTACATTCCCGGATGCTAGTGCTCTTAGTAGAGAAGGAAAGAAAAGAAGTGAAGATGAAACAAAATTGAAGAACATCGGAAAGTGAAGAATTATTTATAAAAATATATAGGCTAACATGTAAAATTTAACCTCTATATTTTATCTTAATTTATTTTAATCATCTAATTTTGCTTTAGTTCATTTCAATGATTTAAATTTCCAGTTTATTCAATTAAACCCTTTCCATAAACTTTTGTTAAATATTACAGTTCATTGTTTAATTTTTTTTTAATTTCTTTCTTCAAAGTTTTTTAATTAAAAAATTCAATTAATGATTAAAAAATATTTTCTAGAACCATGGATTGAGGTGGCTTCAACTATGGATGAAATGGCAAAGAACCACCTTGGCCAAAGAGGTTGGATGAAAGGAGGTCCTGTCATGGAACAAAAAAGAAAGAGAAAGATGAATGGGGATTGAAAAAATGTGGATTATAGGGTTTGGTGTTTTTTTAATTTTTAATTTTTATAGTGAAATATAGTGTTTTTTTTTAGTGTGTGCGAGAGAGAGAGAGAGAGAGAGAGAGAGAGAGAGAGAGAGAGAGAGAGAGAGAGAGAGAGAGAGAGAGAGAGAGAGAGAGTCCAGAGGAAGCTGGATTTTTTTTTTTTTTAAGTTAAAAATAATATTGTGGGGTAAAAAAAATAAATATTAAAAAAAAAAAAAAAAAAAGAGATAAAGTGGGGTGGGTTTGTTTTACTTTATGGTAGGGGTGTCAATGTTCGACTCAACCCGCGAACACGACACGAACCCAACACGGGTTTTTTCGGGTTAGGGTTGGACCTTAATGGGTTTGGGTCATAAACGGGTCGACCCGAAAGCGACACGATAAGAAACGTGTCATAAGCAGGTCAACCCGCGTAACCCACAATAGACACGTTTGACACGTCAATTTATTTGTGTCAACCCGAAATGACCCACATAACACAACCTGTTTAACTCGTATAACAAATAAATATTTATTTTATTTTAAATTTAAAAAAAAAGTTAGTAATTACAAAAATTTACAAGGGATATAATTTGAAATTGAAACTTTATAGACCTTAGAGCTACTAATACTTTCTTCTTTTTTTTTCTTTTTTTTTTTGGCATAAAACTTGCACAAATGAAAATGGATGAGCTTGTGGAAGATGTTATGAATTTGGACATCAACAAAGAATCTATGGATGATAATCATGATCATAGTCAGGATTAGTCTACTGTTTGCTCAAATTCTTTCAATATTGATTCTTAGCATTTGGCGAGTTTCAAGGATATTATATTTTTGTTGAACTATGTTATTTTATTTTTGTTAAGCTTTGTTATTTTGAATTTGGGTTGAAGTGTATGCACTTCTTTTGGAGTGTAAAGAACTTATATTCTAGATGAATGTTATATTTTTGTTGAACTATATTATTTTGAATATGGATTGAAAACTTGAAGTGTATGCACTGCTTTTTGGGATGTAAAAAAAATTATTTCTAGATGGATGTTATATTTAATATTATGTAAGTTGAAATGGGTTGTGTTACATTCGTGTTAACCCAACACGACTCGTTTATTACGCGTATCAAATGGGTTGGGTCAGGTCAACCCACCTTATTAACAGGTCGGGTTAGGGTTGAAGGATCATGACACGATTATTAAATGGGTCGGGTTAGGATTGAGCCATTTAGTCGAATACCCCTACCTCGACACGACACGAACCCGACACGCTAACCCGAATTGACACCCCTACTTTATGGCAATGTAACCTTGTTTTTTGTTTTTTGCTTTTAATAAAACTTTGTGCATTTTATTTGTAAGAGCCACAGCCACAGCCACAGCCACAGCCACTTCACATCTTTTTTTTTTTTTTTTTTTTTACTTTGAATTTTGAAATACCATTTTTTAAATTAATAAAGGATAGAAACACTTTAAAATCTCACTTCTAGCAATTTTTTTTAGCAAATTTTATTTTTTTGATAAAATAAGATAAATTATTTATTTATTCATTCAATATCCAATTTATTAGTGAGAAAGAGAAATGAGAGACATTCTTCAAGTCGAGCAAAGTTTGGGTCCAATGTCCAATTACGTTGGACCAGCAAAGATAGTAACATGTGTTCACTTCTAGCCACATTTCATTATCATAGTGAGTCTAGTCAACTAGATGTAGTGTTCCCAAGACATAATCAAATCCCGACTAGTTAGATCAAGCTTATATATAAGTAAAAAAACATAGTAAAATTTAGGGCAAAATACTATTTTGGTCCCTAAATTTTACTAAAATTTTGTTTTTCATCTTTAAATTTTAAAAAGTTCTTTTTTCATCCTTTAATTTGATAAAGATTTTTTTTTAATAGTTTAGAGACAAAAATATGGATGAAAAAAAAAAAACTTTTTTTCAATAGTCTAAGGACAAAAAAAAGACGTTTGGTAAAGTTTAAGGACAAAAAGTAAAACATTTTCAATAGTTTAAGGATATATATATAAAAGAACATTTCAATAGTTTACGGATGAAAAACAATTTTTAAAAAAAAAAATTTAGGGATAAAAAACAAACTTTTTTGTGAAGTTTAAAAACCAAAATAGTATTTTACCGTAAAAGTTATAGGATAAAGTTTGGTTACAAACTTGGGTGTAGCCTAAGGTTACAACTACACTTAATATCTTTTTATTAGATGTAAATTTTGACAAATTCACCATTAGATTACATTTTCTTCTTATATCTTTCATGCTTACAGATATTCAAGAAAATTAAAGATCAATAGCTATGTCATCAATCAAATATTTAATTTTCAAGTTTTTGTAGTTTAAAATTATGCTTAAAAAATAAGTTTATAGATTGAATAGTAAATTACATCCGATTGACATGAAACTTGACATGTATGTTAAGAATATAAAGAATTTTTAATCCAATGGTTAAATTTAAAAAGTATACAATCATGTTAATTTTTTTAAAGGAAGTTTTAGTTTTAGGTTATGATCAAGTTTGTAGCCAAATTTTGTCCAAATTTATATAAGATGAAATTTGTGGGGGTGAAAGGCCCAAGAGTACATATCTACATATGTATTGGGCCAGGGGCCCAATCCGAAGACATTAAGTAGTCCAAGAACGAGCAAGCACTATCATAAGAATCTGTGTTAGTAGGTAAAAGCTAAGATTTGGTCTTGATTGCCCAGGAAGGGGTCCGAGGAGGAAAGTCACCTCAGCTGAGCACAGCTGAGGTCGGAAGATGTAGTCTGCCATCAAAGCCAACATTCTGGATCATTCCATGGATAAGTATAAGAATCAAGAAGGAATAGGACAGAGAAAATGTACAAATATCTAAGGAAAAGCTACTACCATTGCATTGAATGCTCTACAGCTAACTCTCTGGCTGCATTAATGAGGAAGTGATACCTGAACAGTAATTTTCAGCCTTCCAGCTGCTACCCAAGGACTTCAGGAAGGTGCTGATGGGACAGGAACCAACACCAACAATCTGATCTACACGTGGAGGGTAGGGATGAATGAGGAAAATAGTATAAAATATAAGAGATATCCTAAGTGAAGGGGATCGGAGAATTGAGAGAGAAAGCACTGTAGCAATCAAAACTGTATATGTAAACAATTTCAAGTGATATATATATATATATATATATATATATATATATAAGAACTGATCTCCTCGGATTGTGCTGAGGACGAATTTCCTTAGACAAATCCAATCTACCATTACTTAATTGTCTCCTAATTCCATCCTAACGGTTACCCAACTCATTAGAACTTAGTTTTCCAACCCACTCTCTACAAATTCATTAACACTTTGGGCTTGTAGGTTGGAAATTGTAGGTTGTAGCTTAGTTCAAATAAAAATGTTGTGACTATAGCACTATATATATATATATATATATATATCTATTACATTAGGAATAGTAATCTTTATTACTTGGAATAGAAGACATTGTAATGGAATAACTATTACTATTCATAAATTTGGTTATTACATATGAAAAGCTAGTAAAAGATGATGTCTAACGAAAATTTATATTTATGGAAATATATAAATTTTAAAACCTATTATATGCACTAAGGAATAACTATTACATCAATTTTAAAGAGGGGTTTAACTTACCTCCAGTATTTTTTAAAAATGAATCTCCTTTTATTTTAATGAGAGACTGTCATATCACCTACTAACTATATAAAATGTGAAAATTAAAACTCACTACTACTTGCCATTATATATTTAAAACAAAAGGATATATTCAATTAAAAAAGTACAGGAGGTAATCTAAACCCTTTAAAGAGGAATAACTATTCTTTAATTTAACAAATAGCTATTCCTATGTAATAACTTTTTTTTTTTTTTTTTGAGAAAAATTCTTATGTAATAACTAGTCCATATAATAAAGATATAACTAAATGACTGAATTGCTATTACATGTAAACAACTATTCCATTATAGAAGCTATTACAGCATACCAAACATATCCAAGTGTGACAAATGGGCATTTGGGCTGGAGTGTTTGTAATATTATAGGAATGTATTTGCATTTTTATCCTTTAAAAAAAGTTATATGGGTTTAAGAGTGTGGGTTGGGGTGTTTGTTAAAACTCTAGGAAGCACCTGCATGGATATGAGTACGAGTATGGATATGATACGACGACATAGCAATTTTTGAAAAAGTAAGATACAGGTACAACAGGAATACATATATTAATTAATTATTAAATATATTTTTATATATGGTTAAGCATTTATTTTTTATATAATATTAAACATATATCAATTTAAGAGAAATAATGAATATTTTATTTCTATATATTATTAATCATATATATATTTATTATTATATCAAATTAGGAGTAATAATGGATAATAAAGTAAATTCATTACTATTAAAGGATATTCATAAATGAGAATACAAATCAAGGATAAAGATATTTATTAATTTTAAAATGCAATATTATTATTTAGAGTATAAATGTTCTCTTTGTTTTGTGAAATGATATTCAAGTTCTCTTGTTCTCGTCTCCCTGATTGTGTCTTGCATTTTTTTTTTTTTTAAATTTTAAAAAAGACACAATTGGGACACCTATATAGAAGTATGTGAGGAATGTCAAGTGTTCGGTGCGTGTTCGACAAGAATATGGCACCCCAAATGAAGTAAACTTTCCAACAGGTCTCATGCACAGGAACACTAGACCTAAGCCAGTTCCTTTCGAGATAAGATGTTTATGAGGATATGGTGTTTCTGTTGCTTGGTATTCCATTTGCACATTTATCTCTATCCAATAAACATAAACAGATCCATGATAAAAGAACTGAGGCCATTTGGTAACGTTGTTCTAGTAACGTTGTTTGTATTTTTTAGAAATACGTGTGAATGAAAAAATACGTGAAAATACGTGCAATATTGTTTAAAAATTGAAAACATGTATTTAAACACATGTACCAAAAAGGCCCAGAATATTCCTAAACAGGCCAATTTGACAGAATTACTGGAAGCATATAGTGGAAAATAAAATTAAAAAAGAGAACAAGTAGGCCTAGCATGTTAGCAGTCTGAAATTCGGAAGAAACCATTAGGGTTCAATTACTAAGCACGATGGCAAGAGTACCAGCTTAAACCAAGCAGCAGAAACAGACATGCACATACAGAGCAAAGCGAGCATTAGAACAACATAAGCATCTAGAGATTCATGTCCTGTACATAAGACTAAATACCATCAAATTAAATGGTATCCTGACTAGGGAGTAACAAAAAGGGAAGAAAGCAAGCAGCAACCAAATTAGGACAAATCAAAATTCTTCAATGCACAACTATACCAGTTGAAGAAACTCAAAAAACAGTCCCCATCATAATGTTCTTCAGTCCCACTCCCATACAAAATCTTCTTCATCCCATGTAATGGAGATCATTGAGTTGGCCAGCCCCGACTCCTCAAAAGTTGATTGGCTATCATAATCCAGAGACCTTGATGGTCCTGGGGATTCATGTGTCAAACGAAATGGCCTTGTCTCAGCTTGTTCTAGTAGAGAATAGCAGAACGACCAGAGCAGCTGAAGAACACAAACAAAAAAAAGGAAAAAAAAACAAACAAATATGAGAAGTAAATTGAACATTATGATTTGGGATAGAAAAACAATACTTTTTAAGAATCCGAAGTTAATGATAGGAAGTTCCCCTGACAAGGACAACACGACTCAACATCCATTATACTGGGACTTTTGAGTACCAAAAACACCTCCAAGAATCATATCCAATGCCATATGTTATTAAATAAAAATTGCCACAATCTTATTATTTAGAAGTGGGCCTTCCAGGAGATTGAAAGCTGATCATGTGGACCAATTGATTGGTAGAAATGGGTAAAGAATAAATAATGCAAGATAACATGAGCTTCAAAAAGATCTCACCTGTATTGAATCAGTCCGGAAGAAATTTCTCTGGAGTAAGCGTCCATCTGGAAGATGGAATCCAACCCTGCAAAGGAGGTTCCTATCACCCTTAGGTTCTTCAGGCAGAGGTGGATATGCCAGCTTCTTAGAGCATGCCTTTTCCTCTTCAGTAACAGTTATATCTTTGTCTTTAGCAATCATCCCACTTGAGTCTTTTGTCATTGTCAGTTTCATGCCTTCCACAGAAGCTCCCAATGCAAGTATCATTTCCTCATCCTCTTTGTTTGCTTCATATGCAACCACAAGCGCATTATAGATTTGACCAGTAATGCATTTTGACAACAAGACATGTCTCAAATGAATCTCTCTTTACAACAAGACAAAACTCATAAGCAAAATTAAAGCCAAAACTAATAACATACACTATTTGATGTGCCTGAGAATGTGTCATCAATAAATAAAACGTTAGTCTTGAAACTCTCCATTTTGCAAATTAGTAATCAATGACCACATAGCATGCTTCGCACCAGGTGAAACTCAGACAAGTTGGATGTGTGAAGTCTATGGTATGTTTGATTGAGGGGAAAACTTGAAGGATGGAAAAGGGAAGTTTTCCCTTGTTTGATGTGGTGGAAATGAGGGAGGATGGTAACAGGGGTGGGTGACAATCTTTCACCCAGTCCCACCAAAAACCATTTTCCTAGATTGGGAGGAAAACTTGGAGAGAAAAGACATTCTTCCATGAAATTTATTTTTTTTCCCCTTTTAATTGCAATCTCTCTCTCTCTACTATTTAAATTTTGTGAGGGAACATATTATTATCATTATTATTATTTTTTAAAGGGTATCAATTTAAATTATAATTAAAACAAGCCATAATTATTTAAAATATGCATATTAATTCATTTGTTGATGTAATCATGTAATACATTATTTTCATAATAATTTTGTTATATTTTCAAATATAAAGATAAATTAAAGAAAAAAAAGGACATAATAGAGAATTAGTACAAGTTAGATTTTCTTTCCTCTCATTTTTTTTTTTTCCAACCAAACAAAAGAAACCTATAACTATTTTCTATCCTCTCAAAAAATTGATTTCTTTTCTAACCATCTTATATTTTCTCTTCTCCCATTTTTTTACCCTCTCTAACAGATCTAGCAATTAAAAATTTAAAAGTTACCTTACAAATTGTCCATTATGATCTTGTGTATCATTTAATGCATTAGAAAATAGCTAGAAGCTCTATTTCATCATTACTCATTTTGTGAGGTCAGAGCATTGAAAAGCTTACATACCTTTACTTCGAGGAGTCAAATAACTTTCTCTTGGACGTTTACCATCCATGAATGGTAACAAATCCTACAATTGACATGAAACTTTCTATGATTAACAATGCAATACAACTCAAATTTGGGTGCAAGTTTTGCTATACAACAATCCTTAGCCTCTTTTCCAAATGTGACTTTTTTATCAAGCCATGCCACTCAAATATAAATCCAAAAGTTCATCCCCATGACGCATACCTCCAGCAATTGCTCAGGATGAACCATTCCATACCAGGAACACATTTTCTGACCAGTTATGGGGTCAATGAGAAGCACTACAGGCATAGAATCCAACTCGTAATATGTGCAAACCTTTCTGCCTTCAGTTGTATCATCATACTCCTATATTCACAAACAAGATCTGAGTGATTAAGTACAGACAATGTATTTTACTAGAAAGAAGAAGATATATATCCAAAAATTCAAATTCTATAATAGACAGCATCCAAATCAGCAGCAAAGATTCCAAAACCGTCAAATCAGTCTAGAACTTATCATAGAGGTCATCAATTTTAAGCCATAAAGTATTCTACAATCAACTAGATGTGGCTCCAATAGCAAAGGCAATTGACAACCAAATATATTGTTACAATTTTATTTGTCAATTAATATTATCTAAAACAAATCTCATATTGTCTGTTTCTAGAGGGGAAAAAATGTTTATAGAACTTTCAACCACCCAAACTTCCAAGACATTAGAAGATATCATTAACATAAAAGATGCTGATTACTGACCACCCTCTTAATTGCTACTCTAGAGTCATACATAAATTGCCCATAGGAGAACATCAATTGTTTATACATACAAAGAAAAGAGTTCGCCATGATCATAAATTGGAAACCTATTATACAAATAGGACAATTAATGGCGTGGGACGGAAGCATCTACTATTTTTTATTATTTTTTTTACAAGATAGAAATTCTACTAGCCTAATCTAAGTGTAAATGTGTGCAAAACTCCCTTTTGGAGACTTGATTAGTATTAAAGTGGAGTTAATTATCATTAAATAGTTCAATTTCTTTGGTTTCTATACAATTTGACTTCACCATCTCTTGTCACAAAAAAAATAAATAAATAAATAAATAATAATAAAAAAAACTTTGCCCTCTTGTAATTTTAACAAATAGTAGATGCACCACCGCACACCCTTGGAATAGCCTGAAATAGGGCAAAGTTAAGCATCCCACCCAAACCACCATTCCTTTTTTTTTTTCTTTAAATTACAGGCATTGAATTCATCTTCCTAAAAGATATCTCAAGGCATTTAGTTTGAAGAGCAACTAACAAGATCTCTAACCTAAATGTTCAATTAGCGAAGTAATTTATAAAGGTGTGAATAAACTAAAAGTTAGACCAATAATACATTGTTAGCTGGTTGAAGATTTTTATTTCTCCTACAAATGAACTGTTTGATATTCACCCCTCATAGTCTAATGACACCTTCCCAAAATTGCCCTTCAGCTCTAACTCTCCCCACCACACCCCCCCTCCCCCCACCCCCCCCCCCCCCCCCCCCCCCCTCAACTCCCCATCATCACACTCGCAATAATCTAATCTCCAAATGGCAAGAAGGATTTCACTTAAAACTCTCGAAGTTCCAAAACGGTTTTTATCTTTTCTTTTTAATTGGAAAGATTTGGACGTAAGGAGTACCTTTTGCTTAACATTTGAAGTGTTTTAATGACGTTGCAGCTCATAGAAACAGTAACCAATTATTTCATCCACATGATGAAATAATTAAAAAAAAAATTAAACCAGCTAACAGAAATGGCAAGAGTACCAGCTTAAACCAAGCAACAGAAACAGAGTAATATGCATATACAGAGCAGAGAGAGCATTAAAATAGCACAAACATCTGGAGAATCATGTCCCGTACATAAGACAAAATACCATCAAATTAATTAGACGGTATCCTGACTAGGGCTTCTTGGAAACAAGGTTTTGTAATTTTTTTTCTTAATTGGCAAGTTACAGGAAGTTACAGGGCTTCTTGGAAAAAGGTACCCAAACAATATCAGATTAGAAACCATGTCAAATAGAACATCCTGCAACAATTTATCAAAAATAAGAAGAGAATCATGTATACAAACACTGAGGTCTATCAAGAAGTCACACTGACCTGCCAGAAGAAAAAATTGGCCTTAATAATTAGAGAAACAACTTGATTTGACCATGTATCCCGATTAAGCTTCACAAAGAAATATAATAATACCAAGTAAGTATGCGTTGACAAATAAGAACAACAATAATAGAGATAAACAGAGAAAATGACTATTTAGAAACTACCATATGAGAGGTGAACTCCTTGGTTGATTGCAAGTTCACTAGGAGCCATTTGTTATGCAAAGAAGCAGTATCTTTTGCCTGCATTTGCAGATAAGTACTATTTTTTAAAAATCTAGTCAAAGATCAAGGTCTCTATAACCAAAAATTAATTCGTATCTCAATTAACTAGAATACTATGAATTTAAAAATCAAGCTCAAAAAATAAAAATGTACTATTTCATGTCCTGAACACTAAAGAAAAAAAAAACCATGGATAAGATGATAAAGATTGAAAGCAATTTGCTTCAAAATCAAAAGAAATAAAAGGCCTGGAAATTAGGCAAAATTGGATCTAGATACCATAAGTAAAAAACATTGTTTAGGGAAAGCATGGCATAATGGATCATCCATGGATGTCCAAAAGGCAAAAAGAGACAACTTTTCACTGACCTTTTTAATCATATATGTATAAATATATCGATAAAAGAGGGAACCTTTTTAAAGAAGAGCTCTTTGAACTCACCTCTATCCAATAAAACCTAAAAGCAACTAACCCAACCCACTAGAACCAATTGTCAAGTAATCCAAGGGCATTCACCCCTAATGGGCTAAGCAGTTTATGCTCATGCCCAAGAGCATGGCCTTTTTAATCATATAATAAGATAAGCTCATAATAAGCATATAAAACAAAACCAAAACAATAAAAGGAATCCTTTTTAATGGAGTGAATGAATAACAGAGTAGTTTGCAAATAATCAAATTACAAGAAGCATAAGCATATAAAGCAAAACCAAAAAAATTAAAGGCATCTCTTTAATTGAGTGAACGAATAACAGCATTTTGCAACTAATCAAATTACAAGCAGCCATAGAAGACGCAATAGATTACTATAGTTTCAAATAGAATTGAGGAAGAGGAAGAAGAACAAGAAGTCAAATAATAGAAAACTCCAAACAATCCAATTTTGTATCTTATTCTTTGTTTTAATATTTTTTTTCCTATAACTTCTTTAACCATTCTTCTAAACTAGACCTAAGTTCTCCTCATAGTATTCTTTTTTCATTTAAAGATTTTACTCAAACCCTTTTTTTTCCCCAAAAAGAGCCTCCACCCCCATTATTTTTATTTGATCATCATCATCATCAATGATTAACATACTTTGCTTTTCATTTCCATAATTAAGCCTGCACCTAAAGACAATGTGCACATACACACACAAAAGAAGTCCCTATGCTGCTAAATAATTTTCTAACTTGACAAGGCACAATTTCATGTAACTAATATTAAAAGCTTCCCCACCGAGGCAAGGTCCTTTGAACCCACTCCTGGAGAGTAAACCATAGATACACAACCTCAGAATCACGTATCAGGTGATTTAGGAGAACTCCTAGTGTGGATTGAACCTAAGATGTCTAGGTCTACAGTTCATCCCAAGCCTCCAACCACTAGGTTGCTACCTGAATTCCAATTTTATCCATACTTAACATTAGTAATTTATAAGTAACAACTAATAAGTGAAAATATGCCTCATATTTTTGTCTAATAAATGTGATGATAAGGCTATTAATGGAAAGTACAAATATTACTCCATGACTTTTTAACAATGGACAGTATTTTTAAAAATACAATTTGAGGACATCTCAAAAGGAAAGGTGGATTATGGTTTAGCTTAGGGATGAAGAATTAGACACTTGTACTAATAGAGGTTAAAAACCCAATGAGCTCTATCTCAAATGGCATCTTCCCCCCTAAAAAAATTATATAGGATTAAAATATATAATTGCAACTGTTGATTGATTGACCTCACTGAATGTAGTCCATAGAAGAAAGAGAAACATAACAATACAAATATACAATTCACAAGAAAACAGAATCTTCTCAAGTTGCAGTTTGTATGTCAAACCAAAAAATCTGAGGGATTTAAAAAAAGCATGAATTGATAATTTGAATGCTATGCTAGAAGCAACAATTACTCCATGAGACTTTCCAGCCACCTTTTTTTTTTTCCATATCTTTTGGAACTACTGCTGTACGAGTCAGCAAATAATGTAGGCAAGCACATGCCCTACATAACAGCTAAATGATATTTGATTGCATAAATGACAAAAACAAAAAAGCTTATGGCTCACATCAAACTAAATAATAAGGTTTCAGTGATGCACTAACACAAAAAGCCACTAACGAGATACAGGGGGTAAACAGAGAATGATAAAGAAGAAATTAACATGTTTTGTCACTGATGCAAAAAGGCTTATTACACGGAAAACAAATCCATTCCGCTAATTCTAACAAAATGTGCTAAAAATGATTCAAAATCTAAATAACCTTTCACTACTTTCCTTTTTTTCTTCTTTGATATCAGAAGGCCAGCCATGTAATATACTTGAGGAATAAAGTAAAACATAGCATCCAACTTAGTATAACTAAAAAAAATTAAAAAAAAAAAATCAAATATATAATCATCTTTAACCCTACGTTAGAAATTACTTGCAGTGAATATGGGAGAAGAAAAGGCACAAAATCCATAATGTCAACTACCTCAGTGTACAAATCCTGAACATAAATTGCAATACAAAGGCATGAAAAAACTCGAGGGCCATACAATCAGTCATGCACATGTACCTTTTCAAAGGACCCATGCAACATCAGATGATAGGGAGGACGATATAAAGAAGCAAGGTTATCTTGGTGGTACGATGAGCCTTGGTCTGATTCCCAGACCCCAGGGCGTTTCATTTCCTCATCAAAATTACGGCATGCAATTGATGAACTTGATCTTGCTTCACGTGACAGATATCCCATCCTTAATGCATGAAAATTACAAAGAATTGCACTTAATGAATGAATAATGAACATACCAGTTCAAGCTAAAAAAAGAAAAGAAAAGAGGAAGACGACTCTAACTCTGCATGTCAAGTTACAATTAGTATAGAAGCCAAAAAACACACAAAAGTAATCTATTAAGGGCGCTCCAACTATTTGGGACTAAGGCTTTTTTGTTGTTGTTGTTGTATTATATGCAAGTCCAGTATCTTCTACATTCAATACACTCAATATAAATGTCAGGAGATTTTGCAAATCATGGCACAAATGGAAACCGTTTTGCAGTATCATTAAAGAATAAATTTGATTCGCAACTGAGGTACACACGAAATTTAACCAAGGCAAGCCTTGATTATTTTTATTTTATTATTCAATAGATGGGGGGATTTGAACCTTGATTATTTTTGTTTGAGCTATAAGGGCCTTGGCCAAGGCAAGCCCTAATAATAACATGACAAGGTAACCACACATGACACAAATTTGAATGATCAAGGAAGACTAGAGAAAGAAAATATACCCATACAATATTTCAGTTCATAAGTTATAATCTAAAGTAATCATGTAAAATTTAATAAACTAAAAATCAAACTATTAAAAAGAATTAAATAAATTTCTTAAGTTACCCTGTATTCTGATCAGCCAAATAGTTCACATTTTCTGATGCTGGAGATTGTGATGAAGCTACTATTGGCCCACCTTCATCAACCACGAAGAACAACTGAATAGCTTCCTCAAGCTTCCAACTCGTGGCCTGTTCCCACAACAAGGCTCCACCATTTAGTTTCATACAATGACATGCCAAACCCAAATGCTTCTTAAATTCAAAGACATTGATAGCAAACAAACAAAACTATTCATATAGTTCAAGAAACTAGATACCCAACACATGGTAAAATTTAAAGAATAATGATAGTCATATACTCCTTATTACAATCTCACCATAATCATACTCCCACATAGACTGAAATGCGATTTCAGTTAAAATTGTAAAATCATTCAAACATGATTTCATAAAAAAAGTGGGTACAAGTGTGCAATAGCAAGCGTATAATAAAATTTTACAAAATTTAAAATAATTTCTATCCACCAAAAAGAGTTCCAAGAGAAAATGGTCAGATATAAAAAGAAAAACAAAAATCATGACCTGCAAGTACTGTTTGGCAGTGTCAGCGGACTGGCCAAAGGCGATCTCTAGAAAAGAAGAGACCATGCTCTGCTTCTCAGTCGCAGAGAGCACACCTTCTTCCATAGCTTCTCTTTTGTTTTTTTTTTCTCTTCACATAAACACTCAGCTTTTCTCTCAAGGGTTTAGAGCAAACTCGGAAATGGGTTAGGAATAGCAAGGAAAGAATTGAATGCCCTTTGGTTCATTCTTTGCGAATCACATATTTGAATTCTTGGCTCTGAAATTCAAATTTGAAATTTGTCAAGAGATTTGTTGTGCTTGCTTGAGACGCAAGTTTTGAGTTTAAGACAAATTTAGAAATTTCAATAGGAAGTCGAAACCGCCGGTGGCAAAGCGGATTGGGCTTAGTTAGATGGGTTGGGCCTGGGTTGGCTTTCCAGCCGAATTTTAGAATGTCCCAATTTCAATTGGACTGGGTTGCTGAGTGAGCTAGAGAAAGATTAAGGTTTTGTTCGGGAATAACTTATTTGGGTAAAATTGAAAATTTTTTATTGAAGGTTTAGAAAAAAAGTTGAAAAATAAGTTGAATAGTACAATGAGACCCATGAAGAGTATCAAAAAGTGTAATAGGACCCATGAATAGTATCAAAAAGTATAATAAGATTCATGAATAGTAACAAAAATAAGCTAAAATTGCAAATAAGCTAAAAATTTCAACCCATCCCAAACGATCTCTAAACCCTTCATAAATATTGAAATTCCAATTTTGCCATCTAGATCATAGATGATCATTTTAAAAATTAACTATTAAAAAAAATCTGTTATAGGTGACCAAAATCCAAAATCCCAAATTGATTTTTTTTTTCTTTTTAATAAAAAAATACAATATTATGGACACCTTATTTTATACTAGTTAATAAACTTAAGTCGTCAATCTTAACGAGGAATAATCCAAACATCCATCAATAAGAAGGCTCGGTAACTTGATCAAAAAAAAAAATATAGATATATATATATATATATATATTTTTTTTTTGGGTTGTTGTCCACATTCAATAATTTTGTATTTGGAGTGTTGTACGCTATCATTAGAATGAGTGACGACACACGTCACGAACAAAAAAACTCTAATTCTTTCTCAAAAAAAAAAAAAAAAAAAAAAAAAAAACTCTAATTATTCAAATATATTTTCTCATTTATTGTGAGGATTTTTACCATTTCTATTTGCCCGGGACATTATTCTACCAATTGAAGGGCCCTTTGACTCTATAACAAGAGCCCTAGACCCTTTTGTTTTGTGATTTTTTTTTAAACCATAAGTAGAGGAGAGATAAAGAGAAGCATTCTTTCACATTTTCCAAAGAAAGTTATATATTTAAAGAGTTTTTCCCCCAAAAAAAAAAAAAAAAAAAGATCTAGAAAAGTATTTCATTTTTATGATTTCAAATCAATTTCTCCAAATTACTAATCCATTTTTAGTATCCTCATTTTGTTTTCATAGCCCTTGAAGCCTAATTTCTTTTTTAATCCAAGAAGGTTAATCCATGATGGTGAATAATTAAGAGACTAGTTAAAAGAACTACAAAGGATCATCTATGCTGTGAAGAGGTAACATCTCTATTACAATATATATACTTTCCTTTTAGAGTTCTTTTCTTTTGTAATTTATATTTGCTTTTCCTTCTTTCTTTTTTTTCCACTTTTGAGTTTGTTTTCCCCCTTTCACACATTTCAAACCACTTATTATAGTACTTAAATAAAATTCAGTGCATTAGAATAAAAAAAATAAAAATGTAAGTCATGAAATCTTTGGAAAAAGGTGCGCACATAGGAAACAAGTGCTCTACTACAACCACCGAATTTTTCACATACTTTCTCACAAACTCACCTTATTGGGACCCGCCACACCCCAAAAGATATCCCATTTCGGTGAAAAAGTTTGACAATTTTGGCATCACTTGACTTTCTGGGGAATAATTGGGCGACTCAATATTTTGACCTACTTTAGAAAGAGGAGGGAGCATATCACATGGCATTGAATGCAATAAGAGGTTGTTAGGGTGCGATAAATGTGAAAGTGACACAACATACTCTACATTTTAGACAAGGGTTTCTATGATGCCGTGGGGAATAATTGGGTACAATAAATGTGAAAGTGAGACCAATGTGACGATCTTTGTGGGTTGCCTTATCTAATGGAAGGGGTTTGCTGTTTTTGTTAGCTTTGATCAATTTCAATATGTGTGCCTTTGAGATGTATTATGACTTCCCACAACTACCAAAAGTAATCACAAATTTCAATATTACTAACAACTCTTCTATTGTTAGAAGGTAGCTGTATATATATATATATATTGTAATCTAGACTTTAAATATAGCATATGAACCATATTAAATGTGATTCTCCATTATTTACTAATAAGCTTTTTATAAAGTTTTGAGCGAGAGGTAAAGGGAAAGGCTTTTACTAGCTCTGTCCTAGGGAAGTTTGCAAGTACATAAAATAATAAAATCATGGGCCATAATGTAATCAAGTAATTTTTTAAATGACCATTTATCAACTTAGACCAACTACATCGAAGACCTAAATCAAACACCAAAGGCCTAGATCAAACATGAAATACAATCAATGAGATGCATGAGAGAGAGAGAGAGAGCATCATTGGCCACCATCAAAGACCCATACCTAGTCACCGTCCTCCATCTTCGCTGTTGACTATTACAAATTCATGGGTAAAACTCATCCTTGAAAACCAGCTTGCAAGAGGAGGGTGCTCAAAAGCTTATAAGCATATGGTTAAGCTTACACTTGATCCATTTGGGACACTAGGATTATAACATACCACGATGCTTCATAGCCAATATCCACGACAGCCCACTCTATTGACACTAACTCGAAAGTAGCCATTTCTCTTTTTTGATAGCTTCACTCACCTATTAGTTATTTTAATCTAACCTCTAGGGTCGCCCCCTCCAGGATCCGACCACAAAGTTGCAACGCATTTGATCCCATACTCAATGAGCTATGTTCGATTACTCGATGTGGTGGCTAGCTCTAATACCTAATATTACAAATTGATGGGTAGAACTCACTCTTGAAAATCGGCTTGCAAGGGGAGGGTGCCTAAGAACTTATAAATACATGGTTAAGATTACACTTAATCCACGTGGAACACTAGGATTATAACATCAACATCTTTTACTACTTGGAAATGCTGGGAATTAGTGTCGATAACAGTGGAAAGAGAGTGATGGGCAGATTTAATTAAAATTTCTTTGCTAACCATTTAAATGCCATTTGATATTGGTTTTATTGTTCTAATCTCTATGGATTAGTGCCAGATGAGTGAGAGGGATGTTGGGGAATAAAGGGGTAAACAATGAAAAAACAAAGTGATTTAAAGAACAAATGCAAATTTGATGACTTAGGTATAATGGAAATGCTTTCCTTAGACAATATTTGCCCCCACACAAGAGTGATTAAAGGGCTACTACAAATTTATCCACAAAATACAACCAACTATTGAGTTCTACAAACAGCAATTTAGGAGAAAACCCACATGATTTCTTGTGTTTTTAAGAGAAAATCAAGAGAGAAGTTATTGAAAATTAGAGTTAAAAAAATTTATATATCATGGGTAAAGTGTTATAGCCATAAAAAAACAATTGGAAATAGTTTTCCAACGTTCACAAATGTTTGCATTTCAAGTGGTGTAACTTTTGGTCACAAAACTGCAAAAATCTCGACACATGCTCTACCGAGTGTTAGGTGAATTACATGAAAACTCAATTTGAGAGCCACATAGGGTTTGTTGGACATTCTCCACAAATTCGCATAAAACGATTCTCTTAACTTGCATTTTTCATTTTCGCTTGACATTCTCCACACATTGGCTCAAGCCAATTTTCGTGAACTTGTTTGTTTTTTCACTTGCTTTTCATTATTTCTTATACTTTATCTCACTTAAAGATGTAAGTAATATTTTCCACATAAAAATTTGAGATTAAATAGCACTTTTCCATTACCAAAGTTGAATCAAACTTGCATTATAACTTGGATATACAAAAAAATATCCAACGAGAGAGAGAGAGAGAGAGAGAGAGAGAGAGAGATAGGAAGTGTGTGAGAATGAATAAAAATAATATCTTTTGATGTATTGATGATCATTACCTCATTAAATGTATTGAGGTACTACTCATATGGTATTTTTGCACACTAGAATGTTCAGCCTAACGCACACACCATTTAAATGGGTTTAACCATATTTTTGGCTAGATGTTATTTCAATGGCCCTAATTAACATTAATGCATTTCTATATTTGTTCATCTGAAAATTGCTCATTTCAAATAACTTATTTACACAATATGAGACAAAGAGTCTAAAACTAGTTTATTTTGAAAAAGTTGAAACTTCGATTATTTAAAATAAAATTGAGACAAAATATAATGTACAGGACTCACAAAATAATTTAAGCAAAAAGTTAATTTTTTAATAGGTTTCAAACATACACAAATTCATTTCATTAATGACATTCTTGGACGTTGTCCCTCTCTTATCCTTTTCAGTGCCTAGCTCATTCACTTCCTTTTAACCTCAGCCGCTTGTTGAAACTTGAAACCCAAGTTTAGTCGAAACTTGATTGGCTTTTCCCCATGGCTGTGGCTGACAATTGTTCAACATTATATTACCAAATACACATTTCTTCCAAAGTTTATTAGTAGGTACATCAATCAGTGTCACCATGATGCAGACAGTTATCTAGTACCAAATCACAGACATTCATTAAAATTAAAAAGTAACAAATCCTAGCGGGCCTCGTAATTTTTTTTGTTTTGTTTTTATTTTATTTTATTTATTCTTTAATTGCTCGCTAGTCAGATCATGGAACACTGGCCCCTGCTGATTGTGATCTAGAAATCTTTGCGGTGAATTCAATTCATCAACAGTACTCTATCTCATAAATAGCGAACTGATTTGTGAAGGGTACAAGTGGTATTATTTAGGCCAAAAGGCCATTATAGTCTCTATATTTTGAAATCATGGTTACTTTGGTCCTTACATTTTGGAAGCAATCAATTTAATCCTGTTATTTTTAAGTCACAATTAATTTGGTCTCTACTATTAGATGACTAACAAAATCTGCTTAGATGGCAAGCAGAATGCACACATAACATAAATTAAAATAAAATATAAATAGTCTTTCGACGTTATATTTTCTATATTAGCTTCCTCTACTATAAATTCCACATGGCTCTCACATGACCCATTTATCATCAACACCCTCCTCATTAGTCAAACGACTCAGACCCGATTGATTTCAAAATCCTCAAAATGAAATTTTGAACCCTAACCTAAGATGAAATTTCTTTTTCTTCCCTTTCTCTCTCCCTCTCATCTCTTTTTGTTTTTGCCTTACCCTCTACTCTCATCTCCTCCCAACCATACAGAACTGAAGAAGGAACAATGTTTACAAGAGCTAATCTACGGTGGAAAGTTAACAGAAAGGAGCTTCCTTTATGGTACTTCACTTTCAGTAAATGGACAAAAGTTTGATTTACTAATTATATAGTGATCACTGAACTTTCATAGGTCAGTCATGATAAGATATATTCAACGATTCCGGATCCTTCGGTAGACAGTGTTCTTTATTTGAGAAACTTTAGTGATCCCTTACCCAATTATCTAGGCGTGTGTTCTTCTTTTTCTTCTTTTTGGTCTTTTTTTTTTCCTTTCATTTTCAAATGTAACTACTATTATTGAAAGCGACTCAATTTGGTGTAGTTCTTATTTTCAATCCCTGTTATAAAAAAGATCCTTTAATTTCCTAAGCTTCAATTACAAAAGCGTTTGATCCATTCTATTTGTCATTTAAGGGTGCATATTATATCTCCTAATTTATAATTTATATAAAACTTAACTATTTTACTTTTGGTTTTTACATCTTACAGTTTTATCACATAATTAAGGTTTTGAGACATTACAATTTTACATATCATTATTCTAATTAGTGTTTTTAAATTGATTTTATATTTAAATATTCCATTAGAGTCTTGCCCTATCATATTTTCTTTAACTTTTGAGAAGATGTTTTCTTTAATTCGTAGAATAGACAGCTAGCTTCATATACTAATATAATCAAATTAATGCCTATTAATAATTACAATAATTATCATTTTTATTTTCTGGAACTGCATAATTATCAAATTTTACATCTTATTATTTTGCCACATTATATTTTGAGACCTCACAATTTTAAACATTATTATTTTAATATAAACTTTTCATTTGATGTTAAATACTATTTTATATTTAAACTTTCTATCAGAATTTTGCTATATCATTGAGATAATATAATCACTTGCCATATCATATTTTATTACACAGTACAATAACTAGTTTCATATACTAATATAATCCTATTAAATGTCTATCAATAATTATTATAATTATCAAATTTTATATTGAGACAAAGAAATAAATGAGGAAAAAAATCGTTTGATCAACTTTCTGGGCATTGCACAAATTACCAACTAATTTTATTTAAATAAAAGCCATAATACAATTTTGATTATTTTTCTCATTTTTCTCTCTTGATCGTATATCAAACTCCAAATTATTTGGTATCAAACTCGACAAACTAAGATTATTGTGGTTCAATGTCAATATCCAATTTCCAATTAGAAAAACATGAATTCAGATCAAACTCTACAAACTAAGAGTATTGTCGTTCAATGTCAATATCCAATTTCCAATAAGAAAAACATGAATTCATATTCTCTCTCTCTCTCTCTCTCTCTCTCTCTCTCTCTCTCTCTCTCTCTCTCTCTCTCTCTCTCTCTCTCTCTCTCTCTCTCTCTCTCTCTCTCTCTCTCTCTCTCTCCCTCCAAAAGGCTACTATATAAATTATGTCTGGCTTCTAAAACAGATGTAAAAGATATGATTTTAGTAGGTTCTAGTTAGTTCAACTGATAAGATTTCTGATGATTAAATAAGAGATCTAGGGTTCAATTCTCGCTTACACAAAAAACCGACTGATGTCTTGGTCTAATGATAAAGAGCACAATCATCAGAAGCTGATACCATAGGTTGAAACTCTATTAAAAAATATATATATATATATATATATATGATTTTAATATTTTATATTATATCATAATAATTTACTGCTAACTTGTGGTTAGTATTTAATTCATCCCCCTTGTGGGTCGAACTTGGATTTGGATCTTCCCTTAATTTCTACTTGTTGTATGAAACACACACACACACACATATTGAGAAGAGGTAGTGATTAGTAAACCTTCCCTAATATTTGTGTGTGTGCGCGCGTGCGTGCGCAAAACTTTTATTTTTACATGATTGGGAAGAGGTGATTAGTAAGCAGCCTTCCTTAATTTATTTTGGTAGAACTCGTATCCACTTTCTTTTGCTTTTGGTGGAAAACATTTGTCATCATTCCAAGACCCACCTCTATATTTATATAAAATAAATATTTACTCAGATTGAGTTACCTAGAAGTGTCTAAGAGGAAAGTCTTAACCCTTTGGAGTGAGTGCTTTTCTTTCTGATATAGATATGATGACCGCCTATGGATACATCTAAATCCACACCCAATTTTATAATTTAGCTTTCAACTTGTGATTGAATTTTAGCACTTATACGTGGAATTATCACGGGTACTTGCTGAAAAAGAAAATAAACACCAATTATACGGTGACATTTAAATATGTTATGAATTTGGGTGTGAAAGCTATTACCACTTAATTAAATACCGGTTATCTCACAACAAATGTGCCATAGCTTACCAGCTAGCACACTGAATTCAGAAAACAAATAGTTGACAATTTGTAATGTTTCAATCAAGGGGGCCACAAGCCCTAGTGGAGTTGGACTGAAAGGAAAGTGTTAGGAAATTGCACACCAAGTAAAAAAAATAGTTAAGAAAGACGTGTGTGATTAGTCTTTTTAACAGAAATAAGTCAACAAGTATTAATTTATCTTTTGTCAGGTTGCAATTATATATAAACAATCAAACCAGCACTGAAATGCATAGTTTAGTGTTATAATAATCATTCTTTTCCCTGAATTCTTTTAAAAAATCCATTCTACTTTTCATAATTTCTTAAAAGCGTCGCGTGCAATTGCACGATCCAAGCTTGTCGTACCCAATATATATACATTTGTACAAAAAAGTAGGAAACTCGTGCACTCCTTTAACAAGTGTTGTACAACCCTGGCCATTGATGGTGCTTTCTCAAGGAAAGTAAAGGCATGTTTAGGATAGGACAATGGCTGCCACTAGGGTTAATGGGCCTCTTATCTTATTCGTTTAGGCACTGATTTGTGTCTTATACACCTAACTTTGAAGGGTTTTTATATGTATAATATATCTACAAGCTTCTTCTTTCTTTTTGGTTTTGGTTTAGGAAAGTATAGAGCCTGAGATGCTTATTTAATTTTCTCACCATTTCGATGTTTATAGTAATCTTTTCATAGAGAACGAAACACTCCAATGTTGGCGGAATCGTACGTCTAGACGTCGTGGATAGAAAATGATAGAGAGGCAATAACGTTGCCTTTAACTTTAAATAAGATCTACGCACTTTGTAGATAAAGGGCTGAGTTTCAAGCCTATTACATCGTGAATATTGCGTGATCAGATGACCTATATTAAATTAAATTTCTTATTTTAATAAACTTTCATTACTGACTTGGTGGTCTTTTTCCTTTGGATGGTCCAATGAGACTAATGTAGACAAAGTAAACCAACTTTACGTATATAAAAAACAAATACTTTTCGTTTCACTTTTCTTAAAGCAAGGGCTGCGTGTATATTTTAAATTCATTTTCTTTAAGATGATTTTTTTTTTCCACTCGATAGTGGTTACTATAAGGTTTTAGGCAAATCATCTTCGTAATACAATTAAGCTTTGATTCTAGAAGTAGTAATCTTAGAGAATTTGTGAATTTCTCTCCAATAATTTTTCTTGAAAAGACACTTAAAATGTCACTTTTGGTAATGCAAGCCCTCAAAATTCTTGTAGTAGTGAAGCCAATATTGGCTTAACTACTACAAGAATTTTGAAACTCAAAAGGCTCATTTTTCCTAATTTTTATGCAAAATTCTGTGGGAAAAAAAAGTTTACACAACTGTCTTGATCGAGTAAGATTGGCCTCCATCAAGCCAACTTTAGTACCTCGCTCGACTGAGCCTCAAGTGATCATCGAGCAAGCTCATGCTCAAGCTTGCCTATACTTGCTTATGAAAATCGGGCATGCTTGACACTCTGCTTGAGTTGGATTGATGAAGTGCCAATACTACCCTCGTTTTCCCAATCAACACTCTCAATGTACTGTAACATCATTTGAGCGAGTCATTAAGACATAGTTTTCTACTTTTATTTATATATATATATATATATATTTTTTTTTTTCATTCTTTTACTTCCAAATTAGATCACTCACATATTACAACCTACACGTATATTAACAAATATACAACAATCCTCCGCTAAGTAGTAATATCTATATTCAACTTGATCAAAATTTTGTCATGCATAAATGAAAGCCCCTTTGAACTCAAATCTCACGTTAGTATAGTTCTTTGAAAGCTCCAAGAAGGTTTTTTTTTTTTTTTTTGGAGAAGAAAATCTCCAAGAAGTTAATGGTGGCCGAAAGGCCCGAAATTTAAACAAATTTTTTTTACCTCATAGCTAGGGAAAACACACACATAAAAGAATCATTTACACTAAAACATCACACTTAATTTACTAGCACCGTTATGTCCATATGCTACTGCTTGGATTAATGAGTATTTACAAAAGAAAACCCTACTCGTGTTTGCAAGTTGCATGATTTCTATGTTTACCTAGGTAAAATTCTTTCTTATGTCTCTGTTACACAGAAATTTAACTTTAAAACGAACCTCATTAAGAGTATAAAATTCATCTTTAAAATGTAATACATAACACTAATCCATCCTAATAAATGAGACTTATCAACAACTTGTTATTACTTATGAAACCTCTTTTGGCTGGATCTAATTGAGCTATTGAGTTTAGGTTCCTGCTATCAGTGATTCTATTAAAATGATTTTAGTTTCATTGCAATAGATATTACCCTTGCCAATTTTTTTAGAATGTTCTATAATATTACTTATTTTAGACTTTTCATAGAAAACATATTGAATCAAACATACTTTACTTGCCTTATGGCTCACAAAGATTTTGTCCACGACTCTTGAATAAAAACTTAGCCATTTTGTTTCCTTGCATGTTGTTGCCAAATGTTATCAATCTAATTCAATAGTCGAGTAAGAAACATACTTTGTTTCTCTGAGGCTCACAACATAGCACTCCCACGCACAGTAAATATTCTACTTTTTAGATATTTTTAATTCTTTCATTTGCTTCTAGTGATCTACATCAAAATATAAATATCTTGAAAATCTACATACTATAAGGCAATGTCTAGTCTTTGTTTTAATACGTGACATGCATCATGCATTTATTGAACTAGTAAACTCTTGTCATGCTACCGCCCTTAAATATTTACTTTTATCTAATGTTGGAATCCAAAGTGTGAAATTTAAACTATTGAAATTTAGTACTGCACACATGCAATGTTGTATTAAAACCAAATCACACATCAACCAATCGTATACACTAAGATGATCATACGCGCATCATTTAACATAACTTAATTCTTTACTAGCATTTACCACACCTACATTGCTATTATACTTTCTCTTTGATTCTTTTAGAATCCACACTGAGTTTAATGACTATTTTAACACATAAACTTTGGGATATTTAGATTTTAGATCAAATTTTCTAAATTTTGAGCATAAAAATACAATTCATTCAATAACTCTAACATAGAAACATCTTCCATCAATTTGAAAACAAATTGCTCTTGAACCAAAAAATTTGTACCTTTAATATTTAATCATGAATGTTAGGGTTTTAGACCCCAATTGAGTAAGATTTTATCAAATCTTAGCCAAATAATTAGTTAGATTAATCATGTAGTAGATCGGATTTAAACAAACATCAAACATTCACAAACTACATGAACACTAAGAATGATAACCCAAGAAAACTTCTGAAATTGTGATTTCAAAATAAAAAAACTTAGGAGGATTTAACCTAAACAATACTCAAGAAAATATTTCACTAATAGAATAGAAGTTTGTACAATAGACTTAACCATAAGTTTATTGCTACCTAATGTAGTATTTACCCACATAATCACACGCGGCTCTAAATCCACATACTCTTCTACTGTGAAACTGTTGCACACAACTCTCTAGTTTGTGACTTTGAGATCTCTACTCAAAGGTTTTGATAAAAAACTGTGGTTGAATTTATGCAGCAACTTTACTTTATAACTGGATTTGGTGTTTGCATAAGGTCTCCAACTATAGCTCCAAAAGGGTATGGAAAATCTCCAGACCTGTGTATAGAACACTGCCCTCTTGAATATGTAAAAACATACTCTAGGGTTTTCAATTAAATATCTTTAAGTTCCATCAAAACCCTAGATCCAATGGCTGAGAAAGAAAGTGAGAATTTAAATTTTCACGAATCTTGATCGGTCGAGATAAGTGATTCTTTTTTGTATTTATCTTTTCTGATTTCTTGAGTCTTTAAATGTGCTAAATTTCTTTTGTTTTGTTTAACTGAATATTTCTAGACTAGACAATTGGACAAACTATGTTCTAAATGTTACAATTTGTTCATTGTTGCCAACCTAAAAATATAGACTTTACAATGAACATTGCTTTCAATGTATCTACAATACAAGGGAAGCATCACTTCATCTTTCCAATGAACAATTTTTTCCTCCGAATCTTGTTCCATTGAATCTCCACAATATTCATCACAATGCTCAATTATTCACTATCCCCTTCAAATCCTTCATTCCAACTCGTCATAAATATTATCTAAAACTTGTTGGGGATTTTGGGGGAAACCAAAGGAAAAACATAAAATGGAGTAAGCATAGAGGCACAAATTGTAGTGGGACTTGGCACACACCCACAAAACACTCATACGATCCAATCAAATCAAATCCACAAAATTTGGGGTATAACAATCTCCTCCAATTAAATTCATGTAGTCCTCGTTAGAGTCCACATTGTGTTACATTGCCCTCGAGCCAAAATTTATTACCAAATTAGTTCTAATACCATTTGTAATGACCCATAGAATATGCTCAAGATCTAACTAATAAACACTCGATGTGGTGCATGCCCATGCAATACACAATCATACAATCCAATCCACACAATTTGGGGTATTACGTCGTTGAGGTGATACTTTTTGAAAAATCATTTCCTTTTTATTTTTTATTTAATTAAATTATTAAACTATTCTTCAAATCATTTTTCAATGTCAAAAATGTGAAATGATTTCTTTTTAATAGAATTTTTCTAATGTCGATGTACAGGAGGAATAAATGACAACATTGTCAAAATTAATGACATAAAATGACAAAATTTAAACTTAGTGGACTAAATGAAAATTCATCAAATTTATAGAGTGTAAATTGTAATTTTTTTTTCTATATAAAAAGAAGAGTATCCCTTGAAAAAAAAATGCATTCAATATTGGGTTTTTAGTGAAGAAGTCTATATGCAACATTTGTTTTGTCTTTCTCATCCACCAAATAAGACATGTTGGCTCCGTCGTCCACTCTATGGCCTTACGCAAGCATCTTGAGCTTGGTTTACCAAGTTTAGCTCCATTATTTCTCTTTTGGGTTATTCCACTAATTTCTATGACTTTGTCTTATTCCTTCATCTCACCAATAAAGGCACTATTTTGCATCTTTTATATGTCATTGATCTGATCATTACCGATGATGACCTCAATGGCATTCAAGAACTCAATAATTTTCTCAGCCAACAAATTGACATGAAGGATCTTGGAAATCTCAACTTTATATGACTTCCTTAGTTGATGGATTCTATCTTTCTCAAGCCAAGCATAACTCTACTGTCTCGAGCTGACCTTATTTAAAGTAAGATTTTTGATACTCTAATCAAACTTAATGTGTGTTTGACTCTTTTCAATGGAGACCCATTGCATGAGTCTACCCTTTATCAACAGTTGGTTGGCTGTTTAGTTTATTTCATAGTCACTTATCCAAGCATCTCTTATGCCCTACACCAAGTGAGCTAACTCACATTCGCTCCACAATCGAATCATCATATTATCTTCCTATGCATTCTTCAATATCTTAAGGGCACTCTTTTCCATGATCTGCACTTCCCTACTCCTTCTCCTTTTGCTTTGTAAGCCTACTCTGATGCTGAGTGGACAGGAGACCCCACTAAGTGGCAATTTACCATTGGATACTACTTCCTCTTAGGCTCCTTTTTGATATCCTAACAAAACAAGAAACAATTTCTTGTGGTCTGTTGTAGTACTAAAGCTAAATAGCGTGCCCTCGCTAACACCACATCTAAGTTTCTTTGGTTATGTGATTATTGAAGGAGTTAGGTGCATCCACTTTGTCTTCCATGTTAATTTACTATGACAATTGGAGTGCAATTTATATCAATCATAATGATGTCTTCCATAAACAGACCAAACACATCAAAATTGATTGTCATTTTTCCAACATAACCTGCTTCAGGGATCTCTCTAACTGCTTTATATCCCTTCTCAAGATTAGCTTGACAACATCTTTACAAAGTCATATCGAACAACTCATTTTCATGCTCTTATTTTCAAACTCAAGGTTGTCTCTCTTCCTCCTTGAGTTTGAGGGGGCTATTAGTGTACAATTACATTGGGTTCTAGGCCCCATTGTAGTTTACTTATCTATTATTGATACACCTTGTACAACACTCATACTTGTACTGTACTCATATGTCTACTTATATAAAATCAGTCCCTTGTACATTTTTACTCATTAAATTTAGTAGAATTAACAATTCTATCACATACATTTTCCCCAAAATCTTAAATAAATACATGACACTAGTTAACTTCAAGGTTTTTCCTGCCAAGGGTCTTGTAACTAAATTAACATCTCCTCATACACTAAGTGCTTGAGAATTTAGGGGAAGGAAAATGAGTTCGAGTTGTAGGATTAACAGCATATTTTAATTATCTCTATAAAATAAAAATAAAAACTTCAAGCTTTCCCTAATTTCAAAATGTTTTTGGGGTAGATAGACATACTCTTCCGTCTTCTAATATTTTAAACTCTTCCCTAATTTCATTTTAATTGCCAAAATATATTGATAGTCCTAAAATTTTTAAACCACGAATAATTTTAGTGCATGAAATTCAAAGCGAATGATTTTAGTTTTTAAAATTTAAAATGATCATTTTTAGTCTTGAACACATTTAGAGTAATCATTTTTACTCCTTAATGTGTCTAACGGAATGATACCAAATGTCACTTTTTAGTTTGACCATATTATCGTCCTATTGAAGAAATTTTTATTTTTTTTATTTTTGATAAAAATTTGAAAAATTTAATTAGTATTGACTAAAATACTAAAAGCTATCACTCTGAATGCCAAGAACCAAAATGAGCGTAAACTACTTTTTTATGAACTCATGGATTAATAATGTATTTTTTTTTTTGTTTTTTGTTTAAAAAAAAAAAATCATTATAACACAGTTCAATTCTTGACAGGAGTCCAATCAAGGTTATAGAACATGCCTCCACATTGCAACGTCTGATTATTATTTTTTCTTTTCTTCCATTTTTTATTTTACCAAAGTGAGCTCTAGTTTCTTTTCCCGACGAATAAGTGAGCTACACATGAATTCATTGAATTGCAGTTGACTTGCACATATAATGTCATGCTAATTAGTTTTTTTTTTTTTTGGAGGGATTTTCGACTTATGGCGTCTGTTCCTAATAATAGCTCTTTATCATCAGGTCAAGACACTAACAAGTTTTTAGTGTAGGCAGAGATTGAACTCTAGATCTCTTATTCAACCATCAGAGACTTTACCAATTGAGTTAATTGGAACCTACTAATTAAACTCTCTTTGATGTAACATGACTCACATATACTATGAATAATATAACAAATCATTAAAAAAAAACCACATTGAATAGTTTTCATTTCATACCCTTAATTGGACTCCCCATAAAAGTTGGACTATATAATAATTATTTAAGAATTACGGATACAATTGAAAAAACTCAGTAATATATGGATCAATTTAAAATCACTAATAAATTTGAGCGATCCAATTTCTATTCTCCATCAGGGAGAATTAGTGTTCAAATCTTCCTTCTTCGTTGTTGTAACAATTAGCAGGGTAAACTAGTGTGTGCGCTTTAATTTAAAAAGGAAAAAAGCTTTTGTACTGACTACAAGTTTATCTTACAAATCAACATATAATGGAACACAGTCCTCTATCATGTATTTTATCAACAAGCAGATACGTTAGATGGATATTAGCTTATAAAAGAAGAAGAGGAAGAAGAAATTTTCCGCAGACCCATGAGCCAAAATTTTATATTGATTGTCCGCATACCTATTCCATTAAAATTGTGCTTGCAATTTTTGATCGGTCGAGCCTAATTCTCGATCAGTTGAGTAAGGTAAAACCTCACTTCCTTTTTCTGCAATCAGCTGGACTTGAATCTTGAAACAACCATTTTTAAGCGTTGCCTAAAAACCTAGACTAGACATGTTTTGTTTTCGGTTTGCCAACACGATAAAAATATGATTCTAAATTTTTAAATCTAAATCTTTAGAACCTAACAATTATAATTATTGATTAAAAAAAAAAAAAAAGATATGAGAGGATCACTTAATTTGCCAAAATTTCTTAGTCTGCATAACATTTTATTAAATTATAAAATAAATTTACAAACACAATTATTTTTCACAACTTGTAGAAATGTCAAGTTATGAATGATGGAAATAAATGTGATGTTAGTAGCAAGGGGGCGGCTGCACTTGTAAGTTAGGGGGTTCAAATGAACCCCCTGACTTGAAAACATATAAATAAATATATATATATATATATATATAATATTTTTTTTATTAATTTAATTACCCTTAAAAATATTTTTGCACAACTTGGCTTAAATCTTGCACACCCAAATCACAAATCAATTTAGCACAAAAATCAAACAACATAGATCAGTTCATCCCAAAACTAATTAATAGTACAAATCACTCTCCCTTTCTCTCATGAATCTCATCTCATCTCTATTCTTTATCTGACTTTCTATATATCTCTAAGTCTAAGAGTAAAATGTAAGTGTTTGTGAGTTCTGAATGTCTCTCTTTATTATAAATTTATCTTATATATATGTGAGAGAGTGTGTGTGTGTGTGCGTGTGTGTGTGTGTGTGCGTGTGTGTGTGTTTGATACTAATTTTGTGCACTATTTTATTTATTTATTTTTTGATATAATGTTATTTGTGTGAATTGTGATGTGTGTGAAGGTGTCTATGTATAGTATAAATATACTATAACTTTATATAATTTAATAACCAAGAAATATTTGTTACATGTGTATATTGTTATCATGTTATGATAACTTTTTGTTATATAACTAGTGATTCAAGAAAAAAAAAAATAGTAAAGTTAATGATTGTTAAATGTATTATTTATGTATTGATGAGTATGGTTATGTGAGTCAATAATTAATATAAGGTCAATAATTTATGAAATAACTAATAAATAATGACAACTACACAGAAATAAAAATGTTATAAAACTTAACAAAATAAAATGGTTACATCTATATTGACAATAGATAATGACAATTGATAATAAACTATCATGTGACGATTTCAAAATATGAAAACTCATAGAAAGAAATTGTAAAATTTCATGTATGTGTGTGTTTTTTTTTCAATAACACAATATATTCAAGTTATCTTTTTTATTAAAATTTGTTTAATTTAAGTTTCTTAATGACCCCCCTCAAAAAAATTCTTGGAGCCGCCACTGGTTAGTAGGTGGATCCATATGAAAACAATTTTCTACTACTTGCAACTTGTCACTCCGACAAATTGTGAAAAAAGTTGTTGGAAAAATTGTGTTCTTAGCTTTTTTTTTTTTTTTTTTTAATTTTTTTATAAATATATTGGTCTGTTACTGTTACACTTCCATAATAGATATAGGTCACTTCCATATTTAAAAAATAGTATTAAAATTGGATTATATATATATATATATATATATATATATATGGTCTTGCGTTGCTTTGAGTGACATCCCCAACCATATATACAAGATCGGGGAATAAATAACATAATTTATACATAATATGTGTATGGTTTTCGCAAATAACTAATCTCTAATCTTTCTACTGTCTAAAACTTTCATTAAGATTTGACAATAAGAATGAGGATGAATTATCTACATAAATTATATGCAGTGAGTTGTATCTAAATAACAGCCTTGTAATTTAATTAGTTGACATGCATCTTTTAGTGATCCTCCCTCCTTGTTTTGTAACTATCGAATTAAAAAATAATACTAATAAAAAAATAAAATAAACTAAAACTAACGTGATAAGAAGAAGCACAAGGTCATGGTTTGTTCCCGCCTACCTGAAGTAGATAGCGAATATTAATGTCGTTAATTATACCACCAGACGTTGATGGCTAGACCTTAACCATGTGTTTGCTTCAAAGCCAAACACAAAACTGATTAACAATAAAAACTTTACACTTTACAATTGAATGATTGTTTAATGTCTAACTAAAGAGAAGTAAATGTTATTAAAGCCGCCAAACCTATCAAATGTTTCTGCTTGGCGACCACCTTCCCATCCTAAATAATGTTTAATTAAGTAAATACCTAATATAAGAAGATGGGTTTTAAAAGGTTTAATAATTAATTATTCTTTGCAGTGACTATACTAGCAAAGAGTTTTGTAATTTAACTGGTTGACACCTCTTAGTATTTAAAAAAAAAAAAAAAAAAAAACATAAAACATGGTTCACAACCACTTCCTTATTATAACTATTTAATTATTAAAATAAAAAAATAAAGTGCACATACTATTCTTGCATCAAATGGTTATCCTTTAGCTAATTTATTTATAATTAGTAGTCTTGTTTTCTTATCTTATCTCCCCCCCCACCCCCCACCTTATTCTATTTTGTTATAGTTTTATCTTTTATGACATAGCGACTTTATATTTTGTAAATTCCATTGTCACAAATTATTTTTAAATGAATTTGTTTTCAAGTATACCTTTAATATTGTAGCTTTCTTAGAAATGAGTCATAAACCAACTCAAAATCATGAGAATGAGACAAAGGAAAAGGAAAAGTATATGGTGTACTACAAAGATAGATAGTATTCTTACAGAAACACTTGTGAAGGAATATCATAAGGGGTGAAAATCATACAATATATAGTTGGAAGCCTTTAGCTCTACAAGCAGCTATCAATCCAATTCATTTACAACTTGGCATTTACCTAAAAATTTAAGACCCCAATTAAAAATACAGAGACTTCTTTACATGGCAATATGCAAAATCTACACAATCAAGCTAGATTTGGACGGAACGACATGAAAAATTGGTTGTAGCTGAAGATTTAGTGTGGGAAGATTACCTTTGGTATGTCTAAATTTAATATTTTAAAATTTCCTTTGATTATGCAAATATCAAAATCATTTATATAAGTTGTTTTTATTATCTTTTTACTTATTCGATATTCTCTTTTTAGAATCACAAGGATGCTGCTCAATATCGATCGTCAATTAGTCATAGCTAGGTCCATACCCAACTTTGATAAATTGTCTATTATGGAGTAATAGGCAATGATCAAGCTAATGGACAAGGTGCTCAAACTGGCATTGAAACTAATGGTATAGCCTTATTGACTTTGTTAATATTGTTAATGAACCCAATGCTGAGAATATGGGTATTAATAATGTTTGATCTGAAGAGGATATTCGAGATGAGTCACAACCAGTTAAATGATAGCAACCAAACTCAAAAGTAATGCCATCACAAGGAAACCAAGCATCCAAAAAGAAGAGAAAGAGTTGAAATGAAGAACTATCAGAAAGAGTCGAAATGAAGAACTATCATCTGATTTAAGGTTCCTGCGTGAAACTAATAAGATAGCGGCTGATGCAACTGTCGACAGGGACAAAGCGGATAGGAAGTTATTGATGGAAGAAGTTGAGGAAATTTCAGACCGCGATGGAGATTTTGTAGTTGAAGCTATGGAGTATCTATCTAATGATAAAAAGAAAGCAAATTTATTTCTTGTTTTACGAGAAAATCAAAGGAAAATATAGTCACTGAAGCGCCTTCATTATAGACTTATAGTGAGTGATAGCTTCAAATTCAAATAATTTGTGTCAGAGATAGCTTTTAAATAAATTACTTGTAATTTTTGGTAACAGACAATGAAAGCTCGGATTTGTGTGAAAACACAAGAGCTTTTTTAAACCCCCAATAAAAATTACGGTTAGATTGTTTTTACTCTAACTTAAACTAAGTGCAAAATAAGAGTAAATGAGCACAAACAACTGATAATACTACTCTAAGCCATATTCATCCAATATCAACAATAAAAGAAAAGTTTAAAGAGTAGGGAAGAAAGATGCAAACACAAGATAACACTGAGACGTGTTATCGAAGAACTCGGCGAAAAACCTCTTTGTCGCCCTCCAAGCAGTAATTGATTCACTAGATAATAAAGTTGGAGTATACGAATAACAAAAGACCCTCCAAACCTAGTCTATCTAATGTACTTGAACCCTCCAAACTCTTGTTACCAACTGACTTCTCGGAGTCTTATCTTTTCTAACTCTCTGGATCTCGCAATACGCTCGATTACATCCACCAAGTCTCACCGGCTTCTTTTGGCAAATCCCCAAAACTTCCTGTAAAGTTGTGATTTACAACTATATTTTATGTTGGCTTTATTCCATGACAAAAAGTGTTGTAATTGCTTTAATTTATTTCCTTATATTTTATGGGATTTTATTATATTGGGTTTAGTATTAAGTTGTGAAGAATTGTGCATAAAATGAAGAATCAGTGGATTTCACGAGTGTCTTGCTGGAAGCTAACCCACGAAAGAGCCACGTGAGAAGCACATGCTGGAAGTTGAAGAGTCATGCCAGCCTGGAAGATTTCGTGAGTGTCTTGCGAGTAAGGTCTTCCCACAAGACAATTGTGAAACATTCTGTCTAGAGGATTTTTAAGTGTGACTTCCCTACCCTTCACCCATACTATATATACCCTCATTTCCCACAAATGTAAAGGAGGTCATTTAGAGAGAAAATCCCTAGATAGGTTTTCTATAACATACACATCCATTTTTTAAAGAGAGGACTACTCATCCTTAGTGAGAAATCATTGTAGCCTTTTTCTCCATCCCTTTCCCATTGTCATACCTTGAGGAGATTTGTACTCAAACACAACCCACACATTTTCAAAGTGTAGAGAGTGTTTTGGAGCTTGGGAAGCTTTGGGGAATTGCCAAAAGAAGCCAATGAGGCTTGACGGATGTAATCGGGTGTATTGCGGGATCCAGAAAGTTAGACAAGACACGGTTCCGAGAAGCCTTGTTGGAGTAGGAGCTTGGAGGGCTTAGGTAGAGTAGGTAGATTAGGCTTGGAGGGTCTCTTGCTAACCCATGTATCCCAACTGATTGTCTAGTGGATCGATTACCGCTTGGAGGGCGACGGAGAGGTTTTTCGCCGAGTTCTTCGGTTTTCTCTTCGATAACACATCGGCGTATTATCTTGTGTTTGCATTCTCTTTTCCCTTACTCTTGTGCTTTACTTTTATTGTTTGTTGTTCATGTTTATGCACTAGAGTAGTATTGGTTGATTGCACTTCATTTACTCTTATTTCCACACTTAGATAAGTTAGAGTAAAAACAATCTAGCCGTAATTTTTAATTGGGGGTCTAAACAGCTCTTGTGTTTTTAACACATTTTCGAGCTTTCACTTCCCAGCCTTCAAAACACTCTCTACACTCTGAAAAGGTGTGGGTTGTGTTTGGATACAAATTTCCTCTTAAGGTATGATAATGGGAGAAGAAAGGAGAAGATGCTACAATGATTTCTCACTAAGGATGAGTAGCTCTCTCTATAAAAGATGGGTGTGTGTATTGTAGAAAATCTATCTAGGGTTTTTCTCTCTAAATAGCCTCTTATACTTTTGTGGATACTGAGAGTATATATAGTATGGGTGAAGGATAAGAAAGTCACTCTTAAAATCCTCCAGGCAGAGAGTTTTGCGGGTATCTAGCGGGTTGGCCTTTCTCGCAAGACACTTACAAAATTGACAGCCTAACATGACTCTTCAGCTTCTAACATGTGCTTCTCACGTGCCCTTTTTGCGGGAAGCTTTCTCGCAAGCTACTCACGAGCCAATCGCTAAACTGCCCTCATTCTTCATTTCATGCTCGATTCTTCATCAACTTAATACTAAACTCAATACAATAAAATCCCACAAAATACAAGGAACAAAATTAAAGCAATTACAACACTTTTCTCATAGAATAAAGCCAACATAAAACATAGTTGTAAATTATAACTTTACAGACAACAATCTAAGTTACCAAGTATTATTATTATTATTATGAACAAAGTTTAGTTACAAATAACTTAATTGTATTTTAAGGCTACAACTTCATTTAATATTTTTTATTAGAAGTAAATTTTGACAAATCTATCATTGGATCAAAAGATCAAAGATCAATAGCTATATTATCAATTAATTATTTAAATTGCAAGTTTTTGAAGTATAAAATTATGCATAAAAAATAAGTTTATGAATAATATAGTAAATAATATTTGATTGGTATAACATTTGACATATGTATTAAAAACGTAAAGAACATACAATTTAACGGTTAGATTTTAAAAATATATAATAATCATAATTTTTTATAAGAAATTTGTAGTCTTATGTTAGGCTACAATAAAATTTGGTGTCCTATCACTACCAAAAAAAAAAAAAAAAAGGCAACATTTATAAAACGTCACAAAATAAATAAATAAAACGTTGCTATAGACATAAATGGTCTATCCCAGCATTTTATTTTTTGTAAAGGTTAAAAACGTCGCTATAGAACTGTCACAATAGGCCTATTGCGATGTTTTTAAATACATCGCCATATATAACTCTTTAACAGCGTTTAAAAACCTTTAGCGATATTTTCAAAATCACCACTAAATATTATTCCATTTTTGTTTTGTATTTAGAAAAATACATTTATCAACATTTTTAAAATGCCACAAACGATCAATCTTACAATGGCATTTTTAAACCACTGCTATGGCGCTTTTCATCTTGCTTTTTAACGATGTTTTAAAAGTGCTACTATATATATATTTATTTATTTATTTCTTTTTCCCATTATAGCCATATTAAATATACAATAAAAATCTACTCATAAATACCACAATAACTAACACAAGCTTGTAATAGACCTATTGATCATCAATATTCCACAATAACAAATGTCTAAACTAACACATTAACCATAGATTCAAATATATACGTGTGTGTGTGTGTAAAGTTGTGATTTACAACTATGTTTTATGTTGGCTTTATTCCATGACAAAAAGTGTTGTAATTGCATTAATTTATTTCCTTGTATTTTGTAAGATTTTATTGTATTGGGTTTAGTATTTAGTTGTTGAAGAATCAAGCATGCAATGAAGATCAGTGCAATTTCGCGACTAACTTGCAAGAAGTTCGTGAGTAAAGGTTCCAGCGAGAAAGCCACGTGAGAAGCACATGCTAGAAGCTGAAAAGTCAAGTGTCAAGCTACATTTCGCGAGTATTTCGTGAGATAGGCCATCTCGCGAGGTACCCGTGAAACTCTCTGCCTGGAGGATTTTAAGTGTGACTCTTATTCCCTTCACCCATACTATATATACCCTCATTATCCACAAAAGTAAATGAGGCTATTCAAAAGAAAACCCTAGATAGGTTTCTACAACACACCCACCCTTTTTAGAGAGAGCTACTCGTCCTTGATTGAGAAATCATTGTAGTCTCTTCTCCTTCTCTCTCCCATTGTCATACCTTGAGAGGAGATTTGTGCCCAAACACAAACCCACGCCTATTCAATGTGTAGAGAGTGTTTTGGAGCTTGGGAGACATTTGGGATTGTAAGGTTGAATTTATTCAATCATGTGTTGGCTTTATTCCGTACCAAATTTGCTTGTAATTTAGCAATTAAATACCTTGTATTTAGGTGGGAATTATGTAAGGGTAGTGTATGAGAGAGTGTGAAGAAATCTCAAGAAGTGTGTAATTCAAGGGAGTCTCGCAACTGGCTCGTGACTGGCAAGTTGCCAGAATGGCACACGTGTGAAGCATGTAGGGGGAACTGAAGGGTCACTTTAGCTAGAGCACTACAAGACAAAATTTCCAGTCTAGTCAGGCAGTTAACTTGCGACTTAAACTTACGACTCGTTCCAGTTGCAAGGTCGAGTCGCTAGAATGCCCTATTTGATGAAAATTGACCTTTTTCATTCCTCATACACTCTACTATAAATACCCTTATACCCACGAAATATAGAGATCTTCTAGAGAGAATTTTAAGAAAGAAACTCTAGAGAAAAATAAGATTGGCTCTTCCACAATCTTTATCATTTGATTCTCCAAATTCCTCTACTCTCACACTCTCCATTGACATATTCTTGAGAGATACATTAGAGAGCTTCTAGAGAGAATTTTAAGAAAGAAACTCTAGAGAAAAATAAGATTGACTCATTCACAATCTTTATCATTTGATTCTCCAAATTCCTCTACTCTCACACTCTCCATTGACATATCTTTGAGAGATATATTTGCCAAATCCTTATCTCACTATACCCATATCAGCAAGGAGGTGTTTTAGTGCTTGGGAAGCAGTTTAGAGAGGACCAACTCATTTGGTTGATGCAATGGGCTTATTGTGGGATCCAATAAGCTAAAGAAGACAAGGTTTGGCTAAACCCTGTTGGAGTAAGAAGCTTGGAGGGCTTAGGTGCACTGGGTAGATTAGACTTGGAGGGTCTTTTGCTATTCATGTATCCCAACTTCATTCTCTAGTGGATTATTGACCGCTTGGAGGGCAACGAAGAGGTTTTTCGCCGAGTACTTCGGTTTCCTCTTCGATAACACATCGCCATATTATCTTTGTGTTTGCACCTCTCTTTCCTTTCTCTTTACCTTTTAATTACTTCTATGTTTGTAATTAATTATGGTTTAGAGTGTGTTACCTATTTGGATGTAGCTTATATTTCATATTCCGCACATATATTGTTTAATTATAAGCTTGTGTTGGTAATTTTGTATTTAGGGGTCTAAACGTTCATTGGTGTTTTATACGCTATTTGAACTTTTAGAGATTTGCCAAAAGAAGCCGGTGAGGCTTGGCAGATGCAATCGAGCGGTATTGCGGGATCCGGAAAGCTAGTGAAGACAAGATTCCGAGAACAAGTACATTGGGTAAACTAGGCTTGGAGGGTCTTTTATTATTTGTGTACTCCAACTTATTCACTAGTGGATTGATTTCAACTTGGAGGGTCACGGAGAGATTTTTTGCCGAGTTCTTTAGTTTACTCTTCAATAACACATCTTGGTGTTATCTTGTGTTTACATCTCTCTTCCCTTACTCTTTAAACTTTATATTTATTGTTGCTTGCTTATGGCTTAGAGAGTAGTTCCGGTGATTGTGCTTCATTTACTCATGTTCCGCACTTAGATAAGTTAGAGTAAAAGCAATTAAGCTATAATTTTAAAATTGGGGGTCTAAACAAACATTAGTGTTTCACACTAATTGAGCTTTCAATATATATAGTACCAATACATAACAAATGTCTAAAATATCATCATCTTGAATTTAACAAAACAAATATCTACCTACACAATTAAAACAACCACCCAAACTAAGACAATATCATAAACAGAGTGTCACTTTTTTTAATAGGTACAATACTTCCAAAATAAATGTGGTTGCTTAAAACAACTATGTAATAGTCCATGGAGCCCTTAAAACACTAAAATAACCGCAAGAAGCTAGTTTCTTGATAGGATGAAGCTTGCGATCTTTGAAGAGTTGGAGATTGTTGATCCAAACCGAAACCACCATGAATACAAATTAAGATTAGTTAATAAGTTCATAAAGAAATCGTATTGAATAACACAATAATACTAGCCATAATTAAAAAAATGTAAACACTAAATACATTCATAAAACATTAAAATTTAATACCCTCAATAATAATCATCCAAAATTACACCAAACAATCAACTCTTCCAATATTGACTTAAAACACAATATAACACCCTACAAGCCACCCGCATGCTCCAACTCAACAACCCACTACAAAATAAATTTCAGTGTAGAATTTTACCTAGTGTTTAAACATAAATAACTTACTATACTCAAACCGATCTTCTTTGAAAGAAATCTAAAGGTGAGAGAGAGAGTTAAAGATAAAAAAGTATATCTATCATCTTTCATACATGAAAAGGTCTTGAACCTCTTAAGAAATAAGCAAAAGAAAGGCAAATAGAATTATACAAACTTAAATATATATCCATATATACAAACTATATCAAGTCTATTCATATCATCATTCACACATAAAAATGTCTTGATCCTCTTAATAAATAAGCAGAAGAAAGGCAAATAGAATTACTCTAACTTAGCAATCTGCCACAAAACCACCTTATCAACATCACAATATAGAATACTTACAAGTATTGAAAGAATATAAAACAATCAAACCATCAACAATATCCATCCAAAATTTCTAAAAATAATACACTCTCAATATTAATGTAAACTGCCTTATAACACCATGCAAGCCACCCGCTTGCTCCAACTCAATAATCCACCACAAAACCAATTATCAATATCACAATATAGAATGCTTACAAGTATTAAAGAAAATAAAATAATCAAACAAATATAATTCAACAATATCAATCCAAAATTTCTAAAAAATAATAAGCTCCCAATATCAATTTAAACCACCTTATAACACACTATGCAATCCACCCACTTGCGAACTCAACAATCCACCACAAAATCGATTATATCAACATCACAACATATAATACTTACAAGTTGAGAGAAAATAAAACAATTAAACAAATAAAACTGATCAACAATTTCCATCCAAAATTTCTAAAAATAATCAATACTTCTAATATCAATGTAAACTACCTTATAACACCATGCAAGCCACCCGCTTACTCCAACTTAACAATCCACCACAAAACTAATTATCAATATTACAATATAGAATTTTACAAGAATTTAAGCATAAATTACTTACTTTGTTCAAACCAAGCACGCACCTCTTCCAAAGAAATCCGAAGTTACCACAAACAAAGAATGTTTAACCTGCCAAAAAAAAAAAAAAATAGTCTAATGTATAAGGACTAGTTTATCTATACACTTAGTGACTATATCATCATTACTAGCAGTAGTATATACTAATCAATATTCTCTTTTACTACTCAAAATAAATATTCAAAATTAAAAACACACATCCAAAAGCCTCTTTCAACAAATTATATGTGCAACAATTTCATTAAAAAAAAAAAAAAAAACAAAACAACAACAATAAAAAAAACCAAAAAAAAAAAATATATATATATATATATACATCACCTCACCAACCACTGTTAGTTTCAAACAATCCCCAACAACAAACCACTCATCACCATTTTAGTTACTAGAAAAATCTGACAAAACAATCTAAAAGTGAGAGCTTAAATTTACTAAATTAACGGTTGCCCCTAAAATCACACAAATACCCATTTATATTTACAAAGAAAAGCCTCAAAACCCATATCATTTCAGAAAAATCAAAACAAAAAATTAAACCATAGAACTTACATACATCAAGCAAAGTGTGAAGACAATATTGACATTGGAGGCCAAAGTGGAAGAAAAGTAAAAGGCAAGAAGGAGAGAAGGGAAAAGAGAGAAGAGGTAGGGAGGTTGAGGAGGAGGGAAAGGGGAGAGAAGGTAAGGTGGCAGCGACGGCGGAGGAGGAGGAGGAGGAGATAAAAGGAGGGTGAGGCAAATGGGGAGGGAAGAGGAGGTAAAGGGGGGAAGGAGGTGGAGTTTGCAGCGGCAGTGGCTAGCGGAGGCCGAGAGGGAGAGTGAAGGGAGAGAGAATAAACGATGGTGAGGGGAGAGAGAATAGGGTTTGCCAAATGATAGAAAGAGACCAAATAATAATAATAATAATAATAACAACAACAACATAAGTTGTTGTGGTGGGAAATAAAAAAAATTGGTCCAAAATTTGTGTGGAAAATGCCAAAATTTTGATTGAAATTTCACATATTATGGTACTTCCTAAGTGCTGCTAAAAGTATTTAAAAGTTTTTTAAACTAAAAAAACTGGTTATTTTAATAATTTTGCAACAGTTAATAAAACCGCTACTATAGAACAAAAACTACTGTAATTAATATGGTATTTGCGACTTTTATATAAACGCCACTATTATTTGAGGCTATTGCAGTGTTTTTTAGAAACGTTGTTATATACTACTATATATTGGTGTTCTTCAAAAAAGTAGCAATACACCTTTAATTGCAGTAGTTTTAGAAATGCTACCAAAAAAAAAAAAGCCCGGTCGCTAAAACCTAAAACCTAGTTTTTTTTTTGGTAGTGTATTATTATTATTATTATTTAAGAGGTTTCCTATATACACCTCATTTTGCACCCCTTCCGACTTGAGTCCCTGTTCCCAAATGACGAAATCACTAGAAAGGTCTACAATTGGTTTAGGGCCTAATTATAGAAAGTCTTTAACTTGGAGGATGTTTTAATAAAAGAAAAACCTACAAGAACCCTAAGAATGCATGCCCATATGCAAAGCATGTGTATGCATACTTTGACCGTGCATGTGCATCTTCAACATTCACGTGCATGTAGGGTTACAGAACACTCTATAAGGAAAGTTTTAATAGTAAAGCTAATCTCAATCAAAAAAAAAAAAAAAAATGCGCTAAACCAAACTCACCCTTTCTTCTCTTTGTTCTAATTTTACATTGCTGGATTATTATACCCTTTGTAAGAATCAATTTGCTTGAAAGATGGCATCTTTTGGTTGGGTTCATATCATATCTACACTACATCAAAGTTCTCCTTATCGCATCCTTAACCCACTGGGAAATGAATTCCCTGAATTACATATTCACGGAACTACAAGAGATAGGGCCACTCATTGCCTCAACCTTTTGCTTTTATGAGATATTATTTGCTCAAAATGGTAAAATCATTAAACTATCCACAAGTGATGCATTTGACTGCAAAAGTTATCATAGTCTCACAAATATTAAATTCAGGTCTGCTAGTCCTGATCATGGGTGACCTATATGTACCAAGCTCAAGGGCTACCTATAATTAAAAACTTTACAAGGTGCAATGGTTCAATTCCAACCAAATTTGTCACTTATATTGTTTTGTTTTATTAAACTACTTAAATATTTCTAATGGTTTGTTGGTTGGGTTAAAAGGGAGAAGGGTGGTAAAGGGGGGTGGGTTGAGTTTTCCACTTAAGCACACCATAAACCATTCTCCCAAATTGGAAGGAAAAGTGGGTAGAAAATGTGTCTTACATGCTTTACTATTTTACCCCTTTTTTTAGTCACAATTTTTTCTATCCACTTCTTAAGAAAGAAGAGCATAATAGTAAATTTATAAAAAGGCCTCACTACCATTTTCCCAAAACATGTCGAATTCACTAGAATCGAAAATAGTGAATCAAATAATGAGTTTTCATTCTAAAACATCTTCTAGTTAAAGTTTTCTTGGTCGGGACTTCTTCCAATCCAGACCTTCTAGTTAAAGCTTACTAACCTTTTGGTTTTCTATGTTTTTTAGATTGATAGGGGGAATGGTCAAAATCAAATCTCCAAGAGCTCTCTTATTTACTACTTATTTTTGTTAATTTAGGAATTGATTAAACTTAAGTGACAAATTACAACTTTGAAAGTTCAAATAGTGTATAAAACACCCTTGAACGTTTAGACTCCCAATAACAAAAATACCAATTCAAGCTTTATGACAAACAATAAGTGTGCGGAAAATGAACTCAAGCTATAAACAGAATTGGTAAACAATCTAAGCCAATTAAAATCACATCCACAGCAGAAAATAAAAGGTAAAGATTAAGGGAAGAGAGATGCAAATACAAGGACAACACAACAATGTGTTATCGAAGAGGAAACCGAAGCCCTCGGCGTAAAACCTCTCCGCCACCCTCCAAGCGGTAAGTAATCCAGTAGAAAATGTAGTTAGGATACATGAACAACAATAGACCCTCCAAGTCTAATCTACCTAGTGTACCTAAGCCTTCCAAGCTTCTTGCTCTAACGAGGTTGCGCCGAACCTATTTCTTTTCTAGCTTTCCGGATTCCGCTACTTGACCATAGCATCAACCAATGTGAAATTGGTTCCTTCCTAACTGCTTCCCAAAACACCAAACAACTCTCTCACAGTAATGGATATGGTGAGAAAAGGTTTTGGTAAAAAGCCTCTCAAGGATTTAACAATGGAGAGGAAGAGAGTTGAGAAATTTGAAGAGTCTCTTATGTGAAGATTGTGGATGAATCAATCTTGTTTTACTCTAGGGTTTCTCTCTCAAAATTCTCTCTGGAAGCTCTCATTCTTTTGTGGGTATAAGGGGTATTTATACTAGGGTGAGAATGGAATGTGAAGAGTCAAGTTTTTCAAAACAGGGCTGGCTCACGGCTTGACTGAGTCGCGAGTTCTAGCCATGAGGTAACTAAACGGCCAGTTGTCCTATTTTGTCCTGTAGTGCTCCAGCTAGCATGACAGTTCAACTTTTGGCATGCTTGGCACGTGTGCAGCTTCTGATGACTTGCAGCCGTGAGTCACCCGCGAGATCCAGTCGCGAGTCTCTGTTTTTCTTGCACACTCTTGAGCATTTCTTCACACTATCTCACTCACTACCCTTACAAGAATCCCACCTAAATACAGGATTACTAATTGCTAAAATACAATCAAATTTGGTACGGAATAAAGCTAACAAGATGGTTGATTAAATTCAACCTTACAATCTCCCCCTTTGGCTATTCCGTGACAAAACCCTAAAACAGATTCTAGACCTAACGTGTGAGTTGGAAACAGTTGAACATAACTCACTCACACCTAACTCTAGAAACTGTGAAGTTTTTGAATCATATGAACATGAATCTCCTAAAACATAACAATACACCATGATCATTGTATGTAGAAAAGCATGAAATGCATTTGAAGCAGGCATGATGTGATCAAGCAAAGATGAATTAAAGAAACAAACCATGGCTTGATCAAACAAGCAATCACTACAAGGTAGTGACCACAATGCTCATTCACATTTGGAATGAACACTTGGATATACAAGCTAACAAACTCAATGCAAATCACTTACATGCCCAACACTCAACCAATGCATAATACACTAAGTATATGCATCTAGGAACAATCTTACAAGGACACAAGAGTGACAGTACTTAAAAGGAAAATGCATGACATTTAGTTAGAAGTACTGATTTAAAAAAGCATAAAGCATGGTACAAACCATAAAGTCTATAGAATATGAAAACAAACCCTAAAAGATTACAAAAGTAACATGGGTACAAACCACAAAATACTAGATATAAACTTAAACAATATAAACTAAAAGTGCTTAAAGTTTCTCCCCTTCAGAATGATGAGAAGCTGTGATGCACTTGGAACATATATACTTATAACCTGAAACACTTGCACAAAACACATTAGACCCTCAAGGTAAAGCAAGTAATAAAAGGACAAGAATAATGTAACAAGTAAATTGCGATCAAGTAAACATGATGTGAAACATGTGAGCAACTTGATCATACACCAAAACAGTCATATAAAAATGACTACAATGATCACATAGCAAAGCAAATGATCATCCGAACATGCATTCAATGAAGCACAATAGCATAAGGATATATGCATGTCCAAAACACAAACACGATGCAATACAAGAAAACAAACATAAAGAGAAACAAACAAAATAAAGTTTTATTGTTAACTCAATGTCTTCTCCCCCTTGGTATATGCAACTCCCCTATGGAATATCTCTCCCCCTACAAATGTGCATGAGAAATAGAATTTCTTCCCTTAAGGATGTACATAAGAGTCATATAGAAATGACAAAACACTTCGATATACTTTCTAGAGTATACTCTCCCCCTCTTTGTCAGGAATAGACAAAGGGTGAAGGAGAAAAGAGGGAAAGAGATGAAGGTATGAACAGTGATAATGATGCATGAGGGGTGCGAGATGAATGAGAAAATGAAGCTCAAACCTAAAACAAAGTAAAATGCTACAAAGCATAAGGTAAACATGACATGCTAGGATGAAGAAGCAAGGTATAGACTAATGCATGACAAGGGTAGCAAAGGTGTGTGCAAGAGGTGGCTATGTGCAATGCATGACCAATGCATGGAAAAGGCACTTGTGGGGCAATGTGTGTTAAATACACAACCAATGAACCAAAGATATTCCTAATGAGGAAACATGAGAAACCTCAAAGTTTGGTACTCATCGGAGTCCAAACAAGCGAGAAAATGCCTAAGAGGCATTTTATCAAACACCAAGCGTGCACACTATGAACAACAATGTAAAACAATGCATGAATATCATGAAATCCACCATTAATACATGTTCTTTTTGCCATAAGGGGCCAACATCCAGTGGAAATCAACAAAAGAAACCAATCCCATGAAAAAATTTGACAAAAATTAAGTTTTCCCAATCCCTATGATGAAAAATCTCAACCAAGAGTACAAAACTCTCCAAAACATAATCTAAGGATCAAAATTAATGAAAAGAGTTTATAATTATCTTAGAGATGTTAATGGAATGAAAAACCATTCAAATTGATTGGGTTTTGATGTAAAAATATTGAAAGAGGAGTTTTAGAGAGGATGGGAGAGGTTTAAAACAAGTTTCTCACGAAAAAGCTCTTTTAAAAGCTGATTCTGGGTGTTTCGCGACTAGCGAGTCACGAGCTAAGTCACGAGTGAGTTGTGAAACCATTCTGTGTAAAACTTGCGGCTTGAACTCGCGGCTTGCAAGTCGCCAAAACGAGTAGCCAAAATTAGCAGCTCGCGCAAGTAGCCAAAATGAGTAGCCAAAAATTCTGACACTTGCTTTTTAAAACAGAACATGTTTAAACAATGAAAAATAAAGTAAGCACTAAACATGAACACAAAGAGTGATACAAATCACTTCCAAAAACATATAAAATGATCAAAAATCTTTTTGGATTAATCCATATATGATTGAGCACACACACATCATATTTAGACAAGTACAATCTAACAAATGAATAAGACATTCATTGAACATTAGGCATGTGTGTTGTGTGTGTGTATCAAATGTGGAATAGTCCTTAGTCTAGAGTGAAACTTCAATAATCAATTTAATCAAGTCATATACAACTAGTACTAAGTCAAGTGGTTTATCTCAATTATAGAAATGAACATATATGACTTCCCACAAGAAAATGATTACATAAGATGAAGCTTTTCATTTGGCTTCTTTACAATTCATAACATTTAATCATTTTGAATCAAAACTGAAAGTTCAAAAACGTGTACAAAAACACTTTTGAACGTTTAGACCCCCAAAAATCAATTTAATCAACACAAGCAATATGTTAAACAACTAGTGTGCGGAAACTTAACATATGCTATAACATGGAATTGATTAAACAACTATCTAAGCCACAACAAAATAAACCACAGCAGATAATGTAAAGGCAGAGATAGAGAGGAAGGAAGATGCAAACACAGCGATAACACCAGATATGTTATCGAAGAGGAAACCGAAGACCTCGGCGAAAAACCTCTCCGCCGCCCTCCAAGCGGTAATCAATCCACTTGAAAATACAGTTGGGATACAAGGACAGCAATAGACCCTCCAAGCCTAATCTACCCAATGCACCTAAGCCCTCCAAGCTTCTTGCTCCAACGAGGTTGCGCCGAACCTTTTTCTTTTCTAGCTTTCCGGATTCCGCTACTACACCGTAGCATCAACCAATGAATATTGGCTCCTTCCTAACTGCTTCCCAGAACTCCAAACGTCTGTCTCACAGAGATGATAATGGTGAGAACCAGGTTTGGTATAATGGCCTCTCAAGGATTTGACAATGGAGAGGAAGAGAGTGAGGGATTTTGATGAGACTCTAAGGTAGAGATTGTGGGTGAAACAATCTGGTTTTTCTTTAGGGTTTCTCTCTCAAAATTCTCTCTGGAAGCTCTCTTTCAATCGTGGGTTAAAAGGGTATTTATACTGAAGTGGAGTGGAATGCGAAACGTCAGGTTTTTCCAAAACAGGGGTGGCTCGCGGCTTGACCTCGCGGCTTAACTAAGTCGCGAGTTCCAGTCGCGAGTTAACCGTATGGCCAGTTGTCCTGTTTTGTCCTGTAGTGCTCCAGCTAGCATGACTGTTCATCTTCCAGCATGCTTGGCACGTGTGCATCTTCTGGCGGGTTGAAGCCGCGAGTCCAGCCGCGAGTCCCAGCCGCGACACTCTGTTTTCTTGCACACTCTTGAGCAATCTTCACACTATCTCACTCACTACCCTTACAACAATCCCACCTAAATACAGGGTTACTAAATGCTGAATTACAAGCAAATTTGGCACGGAATAAAGCCAATTAGATGGTTGAATAAATTCAACCTTACAATCTCCCCCTTTGGCTATTCCGTGACAAAACCCTAAAACAGACTCTAGACTTAACAAGTGAGTTGGGAACAGTTGATCAAAACTCACTCACACCTAATTCTAGAAGCTGTGAAGCACTTGAATCATATGAACATAAACTCCTGAAACACAACAATACACCATGATCATTGTAAGCAGAAAATTATAAATGCATATGAAACAGGCAATATGTGATCAAGCAAAGATGGAGTTAATAAACAAACCATGGCTTGATCAACCAAGTGAACACCACAAGGTAGTGATCACAGTGTTCATTCACACTTGGAATGAACACAAGGACATACAAGTTAACAAGCACAAGGCAAGACACTTGTATGTACAACACTCAACCAATGCATAGCACACAAGGCATATGCATCTAGGAACAATCCTACAAGGGCACAAGAGTGACAGTACAACAATCACAATGCAGAACATTTAGATTAAAGTACTGATTTCAACATAGCATAAAGGCTGCACTTAAACATGGTACATACCACAAGGCCTACAAACTATGCATAAAACATAAACCCTGAAAGCTTACATAAGCATATGGGTACAAACAAACAAATACTTGAATAACATCAACAACATATATTAAAGTTTAAACCAAAAGTATATGAAATGAGTTAGGAACAGTTATACACCAAAACCCAGTGTATTAAAACCATAAAAACCATAAAAACCATAAAAACACTAATTACTCCCCCTCAACAAATTACTCCCCCTTAAAAGCTGCTTTTCTGCTTCTCAATTATCAATGAACTTCTCCCCCTTTTTGACATGGAATGGCCAAAGGGTCACTTGTCATGCTGAGTTGTGAAGCTGTCAAGTGTAGCAGCCAAGACATCAATCTGGTCTTGCATGGCTCTCATCCTGTCAGAATGCTCAGTCTGGACTGCCCTGATCCCATCAAGCCTTTCCAGAATGATCTGAAAAGCATCTGGAGGTGTGTCTGCAGAGGTTGAAGCTCTGTGTCTTTTGCCACTTCTCCTAGGTGTTGAAGTTGATGCAAGTCCAGCTGCTTCTGCTTCAGTCTCCATTGGAGCAGCCTCTCCTTCATCACCTTCATCTTCTTCTCCTGGAAGCCTGACACTTATCCTTTTACAGGTGAGCTTGTTGATTGCAGAGGGTGTAGACATTGGACTGATGTCTTGAGGGATTGGAACTCCTTTACTCCTAAAAATCCTCATTAGCAAACTTGGAAAGATCAATTTAGGCCTAGAGGTTGTTCTAGTCTCATCCACAATGGTGTCATAAATGTGAGAACTTATGTCTATGAAGTTCTTTTCCTTGAGATCCATCAGAAAGACTGCTCTAGCACAGTTGATTGTAGTCAATTTCCTAATGGGATAGAGGTTAAACATCATGATTATGGTAAGGCACCTCATGTCTACTGGAAAGACAATGGTATTCAAACATTTCCCTTCTCTCTGTCCACCTATCCTTTGTTGAATTGTTTCAATAGACACACTCCTATCCTTGTAATTGATGAATTCTTCATCATCTAATCCTTCAAGCCCTAATGCATCATCTATGACATGAGCATCTAAGACAAACTCTTTACCTCTCACCCAGCAACTCAATTCATTGTCCTTTATCACAGCATTTGAGTAGAATTCCCTAATTAAGGGTTCACACACAACAGGAAAACCACTCAGAAGTTTTTCCCATCCTCTTCCTTCAAAACAACTGGGAATAAAAGTTTGCCTTAAATCTTCCAAATCCACAAATCTCTCTTGAATGATTCCTGCATTCAAGAAGTTATCCTTGTATCTCTCAAAATGGTGGACTGACCTAAACAATCTAGGATCCATCTTAAGTCTTTTGTCAGCCTTCTTCGCAGTAGATTTCTTCTTCTGAGGTGAAGGTGCCATCTGTGAACAATCAGAAAAGGCCACAACAACATATAGCAAAATATGTGCAGAAACAGTCAGAACCATGTAGTAAACAGAGAGAGATATCAACCAAACAAATGAAACTTCAAACATTTAAACAGCCAGCTATTTAGTTCAATCATATGAATAAACCAAGCCTAGGATAGGAAACACATGAACAACATGGTGAAGCTATCCTGAAGGCAAATAAATGACATTGAGGCAGATTATGGAAAAATGATATGACATACAAACAATATATTGAGCCTAACAGAATCTTCCCACAGATTAACAATCTAAGACATGCAAATCTAGAAAAGGAAAACTCACAACCTCAAACAGAACCAATAGTAACATCTCAACAACTCAAAGTTCAGATTGAAATGAAAGGAATACTTAGCTAAGCACAAGAGCAATAGGAAAATGACTATCATTAACACAACCTATATCAACAGCATCCACACGCTAAGCAAGAACAAAGAGTAGAGACCGAAACACAAACCCATTTCAAAACACAATCAAATGCGAAAAATCAAGGGTACAAGCACAGAATCAAGTAGAGAAGAGTGAAAAACAGAAAACCCATACCTATAACTTGACGATTTTGAGCTGAAAGAGTGCAACACAAGAGATTTGGAAAGGGAGCACGGAGTGTTTGGGAGGGAGAGTGTTTAGAGAGAAGATGAACAGTCACAAAAATTCGAGGGAAAAACTGAAAAAGTTTAAAAACTGCTCCTGTTTCTGCAAAACACACGATTTTCGCGACTGGTTCAAGTCGCCACACAATCGCCAGCTCAAGCCGCCAAAACACTCAAGAGGAAAATTTTGAAAAATTTTTCTAAGTGTTTTTCGCGACTGGAAGGTCTACCCGCGAGTGAGTCGCGAGCTGAGCCGCGAAAATCTCTGAGTGAATCTTGCGACTGGACCTTCCACTCGCGAACAAGTCGCCAAAACTGACCAGCGAAGATGCGACTGAAGCTCGCGACTTGACATACCTGCGACTGAGCCGCCAAAACAGGGCAAAACTGTATTTTTGAAATTTTCAGATTTTTCCAGCAAAACACTTTCCAAAAACACCTAAAACACTCAAAAATCTTTTTGTGCTTGAATTAACAAAGATTGAGCATATGAAAACACATTTTATCAAGTACAATCACACAAATGAATATGACATTTATCGAACATAAACTTGTGTGTTGTGTGTGGATATCAACAATGAGATAGTTCTTTGTCTAATGTAAAGCTTCAATGATCAATTCAACCAAGGCATATACAATTAGCACTAGATCATGTGACCAATCTCAATTATAGAAATATGAATATATGACTTCCCACACAACTTGATAACATAACTTGGAGCCTTTCATTTGACTCCACTTTCAGCCATAACATTTGATCTTTTGAGGCAATCATCTCTCATTGTGAGAGGGATAGACAACACTTTTCTTTGAATAACAGGCCTTTGGCCTTTTTGAAAGAAATTTCACTTTTGATATAAGGTCGCTTACCCTTTTTCCTAGTCAAATACTAGAATGTGCGACAGGCTTTTGCAGCTCAATATCTCTTTTCATTTGGAGATTTACATTTAGTGAGCTCTTTTTAGCAAAACAAAAAAATAAAAAATGGGAAGAGATATAGACACAAGTCTATGCATGTTTCAAGATCAACATAACCATTCACTAATCATTCATGACAAGTTTGAAGATCTATTTACAACAATCACATAAATTTCAAGATTTTTCCCATAGTGATATGAGTGCATGAAGACAAGCAATGCTCGACAATGCACAAAGCCATTAGCACAAAGGTACACGGCAAAACGAGTTTTAAGACAAAACTCAACAAAGTCAAACAAGCCTTTATGATTTTCAAATTTTTATGTAATTTTTGGATTTTTGACTCAAGAAACAAAAAGATTGATAAAACACAATTAAGAAATATTCACAAACAAACAACCAAAAACAAAAAACAACAAGCATACCAAACAAACATAGTCACAAAGCATAGGAAGTATTAATGCATGGACATGTTGTAATGCTTATGCATGAGTACCCCTTTTCACCCACACGTCACTTGCGTTTGGGGTGATTTCCTTAAAGGATTGGGTACGGGAGTTAGGGCTTTCAAACCTTCGTGAGAAGCTTTCCAAGCAGTTGGTGAATGCACCAATCATCTTCATCACGTCCATCATTCCGGGATCTCCATTTTGCTCTCTAGGTTGATCCCCTGCCCAAGTTCTCCTATCAATTCTTGGTCCTCCTGACCTTTGAGGAGTAGCACTGTTCTTTGCTCTCAGCTTTTGGCAATTTGGTCGAGTGTGCCCTTGAAGTCCGCAGTAATGGCACACATACATTCCTCTAGGACCTTTTTGTGGTCGAGGACGTGACTTGGCACGAGACTCAGACCTGCCCACATACTGATTACGGTGATTCAGCATCTGTTGGTTCACCACATTCTTCTTTTCCTCCACCTCGAACTTCACACCAGTAGGGTCAGCTATAACTGGATCTTTGGCTTTGACAAACTTCACTTCTTTGGTGGCATTTCCAGTTGAGCTACTTCCTCCGGTAAATCCCAGTCCGGATTTGTCTGAGAAGCTCTTTTGAGATGATATAACATCATCTAGCTTCTTGGTGGTGACCCTCTCTATTTTTGCATTTGCTTGAACAACCTCATTCTCAAGGAATCTTACTTTAGTGTAGGCTTCGGACAGCTCACCATTAAGAGTTTCAATCTCGCATTTGGCCTCCCTATAACGGATTAAGAGACTTTTGTAGTCCTCCTCAGCCTTCTTCATCTTTCTCACAGCAGCCTTGGCCACCCTTGTGTATTCACCAGACTTCTCCAAGAGTGAGTTGTAATTTTCTTGAAGAGTTGCTGTGCTTTCTTCTTCTTCAGCTTCCGATTCTTCAACAATTCCCAGTGAGTCATCCTCACTATGTTCTCCAAGGTCTTGAACAAGCAAACTCAACTCATCCGATGACTCAACATGAGCAATAGTCATGAAAGCTGAATAGTTCCCCTCTCCATCACAGCTTTCTTCAGATTCTGAGTCGGACGAGTCTGAATCACTCAAGGTCGTGGCATACACCTTGCCTTTTGATTTCAAATAATTAGGACATTCCCTCTTGAAGTGTCCATGCCCGTTGCATTCAAAACAAGTGACACCTTGTGTGGATGGGGATTCTTTTCCATCTTTCCTTTTGAAATCCCTCTTCTCCCTTCCAGAATTTTGGAAATTTCTCTTATCATCAAATTTTCCATTGTTTTTGAATTTCAAAAACTTCTTGAAATTTTTAACAAGATAGGCTACATCCTTGTCCACCATATCTTCTCCCGACGAGCCTTGATCTTCCACCTTCTCATTAGTGGTCTTTAGAGCAAGGGATTTGCCCTTCCGTTGATTTGGCAGCGACATCTCATAGGTCTGTAGAGAACCAACCAGCTCCTGTACCTTGATGTCGTCAAGATCCTTGCTCTCTTCAATGGCTGTCACTTTAGCACGGAAACTTTCCGGCAATGATCGAAGGATCTTCCTTACAACCTTGGAGTCCTCCATCTTCTCCCCCAAGTTAAACTTACTGACAACCACTTCATTTAACTTCCCATAGAACGAGTCGAAAGACTCATCCTCACTCATCTTGAGCTCCTCAAACCGAGTGGTCAGCATTTGTAACTTGGTATCTTTCACCTTCTTCGTGCCTTCATAAGTTGTTTCCAGAATCTCCCATGCATCTTTGGCAATAGTAATGTGAGAAATCCTGTGGAATTCATCTGGAGACACACCACAGAAAATAGCATTTAGTGCTTTACTGTTAGCATTAGATGCAGCAAGTGCTGCCTTATCCCATGTGGATTTGGCTGCTTCAGGTTTGGTCCAACCCATCTCAACAGCATCCCACACGGATTCATCAATAGAGCATAAAAAGGCTCTCATACGAACCTTCCAAAATGCATAATTACTTCCATCAAAATATGGAGGTGCATTGAGGGATTGAGACCTATCCATCTCAAAAAGAAAGGGAGTCAAGGATCACACAATGGTAATGAAACCAAACAGATGTGTACCCGCTCTGATACCAATTGAAAGTTCAAAAACGTGTACAAAAACACTTTTGAACGTTTAGACCCCCAAAAATCAATTTAATCAACACAAGCAATATGTTAAACAACTAGTGTGCGGAAACTTAACATATGCTATAACATGGAATTGATTAAACAACTATCTAAGCCACAACAAAATAAACCACAGCAGATAATGTAAAGGCAGAGATAGAGAGGAAGGAAGATGCAAACACAGCGATAACACCAGATATGTTATCGAAGAGGAAACCGAAGACCTCGGCGAAAAACCTCTCCGCCGCCCTCCAAGCGGTAATCAATCCACTTGAAAATACAGTTGGGATACAAGGACAGCAATAGACCCTCCAAGCCTAATCTACCCAATGCACCTAAGCCCTCCAAGCTTCTTGCTCCAACGAGGTTGCGCCGAACCTTTTTCTTTTCTAGCTTTCCGGATTCCGCTACTACACCGTAGCATCAACCAATGAATATTGGCTCCTTCCTAACTGCTTCCCAGAACTCCAAACGTCTGTCTCACAGAGATGATAATGGTGAGAACCAGGTTTGGTATAATGGCCTCTCAAGGATTTGACAATGGAGAGGAAGAGAGTGAGGGATTTTGATGAGACTCTAAGGTAGAGATTGTGGGTGAAACAATCTGGTTTTTCTTTAGGGTTTCTCTCTCAAAATTCTCTCTGGAAGCTCTCTTTCAATCGTGGGTTAAAAGGGTATTTATACTGAAGTGGAGTGGAATGCGAAACGTCAGGTTTTTCCAAAACAGGGGTGGCTCGCGGCTTGACCTCGCGGCTTAACTAAGTCGCGAGTTCCAGTCGCGAGTTAACCGTATGGCCAGTTGTCCTGTTTTGTCCTGTAGTGCTCCAGCTAGCATGACTGTTCATCTTCCAGCATGCTTGGCACGTGTGCATCTTCTGGCGGGTTGAAGCCGCGAGTCCAGCCGCGAGTCCTAGCCGCGACACTCTGTTTTCTTGCACACTCTTAAGTAATCTTCACACTATCTCACTCACTACCCTTACAACAATCCCACCTAAATACAGGGTTACTAAATGCTGAATTACAAGCAAATTTGGCACGGAATAAAGCCAATTAGATGGTTGAATAAATTCAACCTTACAAAAACATCTCATTTTGAGATCAATGCCTGAAATTTGTGATATTTCAATTTGATGAACAAGCCTTTAGCTTTTTGGGCATCATACATTTTCATATAAGTCGCTTTCCCTTTTTCCTAGTTGAATACTAGTATGTGCGACGGCTTTTGCAGCTCATTATCTCTTTTCATTTTGAGATTTACATTTATTGAGCTCTTTAAGCAATAAAAATAAAAGAGTGGGAAGAGATATAAGCTCAAATCTATGCATGTATCAAAACCAACATGACTATTGACTAATCATTCATGATAAGCTTGAAGATCGATTTACAACAATCACACAAAGATGTCAAGATTTTTCCCATAAAGATGTAAGTGCAAAAATAACAAGCTAAACTCGTAAATGCACAAAGCCATTTGTACAAAGGTATAAGGCCAAACTCACATGTGATATGTACTTAAACATATACGATCAAACTTTTTGAATTTTTCACTTTTTATGTGGTTTTGGATTTTTTACTCACACAAAACTGAAATATAAAAGTAAGATAAAAAACAAAACAATGCATACAAATAAATGCAAGATGCACAAAATGCATGAAGATATGACATTTAATGCATGAAGGGTCCTACAAAGATCGAAAGAATTATATCAAGGACTAAAAGAGCAAAAGCTCAACCATAGGAACCCTTCCTCATCCAAACGGAACGATTGTTTGGAATAAGTGTCTCAAGAAAAGTGAGACGAGGATTGGAAGAATGAGAACCGGGGATGCACATAGTCAAGGAGTTAAGAGCATTAAACATTTTCTTTAACAACATGCTATTTTCACTCAAAACCGATTTACTCTTTTTGGCACAATTTCCAAAAAACTCAAGTTTTTCTTTTCTTTTGATTCTTTTAAAAGCATGAAACTTAGAGCATTGAGGTCTTAGATGACCAAAGGCACCACAATGGTGACACACAATATGTTTAGGTCCACTAGGCCTTTTGGAAAGGGATCTAGCAATATGGTTTTGTTCCTTCTTCAACTTATGACATTAAGGTCTTATATGACCAATCACACCACAATGGTGGCAAGTTGGAACAAACTTAGATCCATCCAAAGCCTTAGGTTGAGACATAAACAGAGGCTTTGACTTAACAGCCTTTCTCTCCACCTTTTGATTTCTTTTGTGTGGAGGAAAGTATACCGATTTGTCCTTAGAGGTAGAACACACAACAGGCACAAGATCGGGTACCACAACATGATTGCAACAAATATTATCATCCCTTTTATCAATGGGTTCAGCAATCAAACACTTAGTATGCATCTTAAGAGGTTCATTTTCACATTTTAACTCATCAACAAGTTTGTTAGACAAAACAAGTTTAGCATCCAAGTCCATATTCAAACATTCAAACTCTTTTAGTTTTTCAAGAGAATCTTCAGCAAGTTTTTTATATTTCTCAACCAATTTGTTGGATTCATTGAGCTTAGCAATCAAATCATCATTTTCACAAAATAACTTGCTCATATTCTTTTGAAACTTCTTAGCATTTTTCTTCAAGAGTTTGTCATTTAAAATATCAACAACATCAAATGATTCATGCAACATAGCATCACAATCATGAGGATCCACACTCATAGAGGCATTTTCACAAACACGTGACATGCTACATTTATCATCAACCAAATCATACAAAGAGGCATACAAGGCACAATTCATGGCAAATAAACACAAGGGGTCAAGGATCACAATTAGGTATTTAAACCACAACAAGTGTATTCGCTCTAATACCAATTGAAAGTTTAAATAGTGTATAAAACACCCTTAAACGTTTAGACCCCCAATAACAAAAATATCAATTCAAGCTTTATGACAAACAATAAGTGTGCGGAAAATGAACACAATCTATAAATAGAATTGGTAAACAATTTAAGCCAATTAAAATCACATCCACAACAGAAAATAAAAGGCAAAGATTAAGGGAAGAAAGATGCAAACACAAGGATAACACAACGATGTGTTATCGAAGAGGAAACTGAAGCCCTCGGTGTAAAATCTCTCCGCTGCCCTCCAAGCGGTAAGTAGTCCACTAGAAAATGTAGTTAGGATACATGAATAGCAATAGACCCTCCAAGCCTAATCTACCCAGTGGACCTAAGCCCTCCAAGCTTCTTGCTCCAACGAGGTTGCGCCGAACCTATTTCCTTTCTAGCTTTCCGAATTTCGTTACTTGACCATAGCATCAACCAATGTGAAATTAGTTCCTTCTTAACTACTTCCCAAAACACCAAACATCCCTCTCATAGTAATGGATATGGTGAGAAAGGTTTTAGTAAAAAGTCTCTCAAGGATTTAACAATGGAGAGGAAGAGAGTTGAGGAATTTAAAGAGTCTCTTATGTAAAGATTGTGGATGAATCAATTTTTTTTTACTCTAGGGTTTCTCTCTCAAAATTCTCTCTGGAAGCTCTCATTCTTTCGTGGGTATAAGGGGTATTTATACTAGGGTGAGAATGGAATGTGAAGAGTCAGGTTTTTCAAAACCAGGCTGACTCGCAGCTTGACTAAGTCGCGAGTTCCAGCCGCGAGGTAACTGAATGGCCCATTGTCCTGTAGTGCTCCAACTAGCATGACGCTTCAACTTCTGGCATGCCTGGCATGTGTGCAACTTCTAACGGCTTGCAGCCGCGAGTCATCCGCAAGATCCAGTTGCGAGTCTCTGTTTTTCTTGCACACTCTTGAGCATTTCTTCACACTATCTCACTCACTACCCTTACAAGAATCACACCTAAATACAGGGTTACTAATTGCCGAAATACAAGAAAATTTGGCACGGAATAAAGCCAACAAGATGGTTGATTAAATTCAACCTTACAAACTTGAAACCCTATAGTTGGTGGTTACTCCTAGAATGAATAAACAAATAAAAATATATACTTATCCACACATATGGTTATCCACAGACTGATTAGACTCGAAGAAACTCGACTTCCCATGGTTATCCAACCCGAGCTCCAACTGATTTGATGAGCATGGTGATTGGTGATGACTTTGAAAGATGTAGATTTGATTAAGTTGATTTAAGTGATAGTGAAAGAGCTTGAAACCCACCGAATCTAACCCATCCAAAAGCCCTTTCTTTCACCCTTTTTTCGGCGAATTCTCCATTCATATGAGGGTTCCTTTACCATCCACAATAATATTCCAATCAGGGTTCTTTATTTTCGCCTTATTCTAGTAAGATCTCTCTCTCTCTCTCTCTCTCAATATAAGGAGATATCAGCCAGATCCGACTAGATCTCTCTGTTTATATGAGGGTTCCTTTATCATCCACAATAATATTCCGATCAAAGTTTTTTGTTTTCTCTTTATTCCGGTAAGATTTTTCTATCTCTCTTCATCAATATTAGGAGATATCAGCCACATCCGATTAGATCTGACTTGATATGAAGAGCTCTCGAGATTCTCAACAGATTCAACCAGATCTGATGAAATCTTGACTAGATTTGGAAAAATCAACTCCCCCTACCACAAACCCAACACCAACTGCCATCCAATGAACCCCAATCCTACTCAATCTGATGTTCCTTCGTGGTTAGTGATGAGTTCCGTTCTTCTTCACAAGAAGTGGTTGGGTCAAGTTTGGGTTAGGCACAAACTCAACCCAAATTGACCCGTGAACACCCTTATCCATACACATCACCCCAAGTGTCATACACATATTACACACATCAAACAGGCTTATCACTAAGACTCCAAAAGGTAAAGTGGGGGTTGATCCCGAAATCCAATGTTGACACTATGGATAAGGAATGCCAAAAGAAGAAAAGAGAGGTAGGGAAGAAAATTTTTAAAGCCTAGTTCTGATATCATGTTAAAATCTAAGGAACAAAAGAGAGTGATGTAAATTTCATATTGAAAAAGAAAGGAATTAGGAGAAAAGAAGAACACAAGGGTTAATATAGTTTTGGCTAACAACTTACCTCCATAGTGGAAAGCTTAAATGAGTACATTTTTTTACAATGATAAAATATGTTTATGATAAACCTTAAGTAGGGTATTCTATAGGAGTTTGGTAAACCTTATACGTGCAAGTTAAATTTGTGCACTCGTATGAAGAATGGATGAGCTATCTAACAGTACATTTTGATTAAAAAACTTGAAAGTGATAAAAATGGAAGCTTTAACATCATAAAGTCAAGAGAAAAAGAAAGCATTCCAAGGAAAGTAAAGAGAATAATGGAATGTACGTGGAAAACCCTTACAAAGGGGTGAAAAACCACTAGTGAGCAAGGGTGAATGTCCCTTACTCCTTCAAGCTCTCTATTATGTAAAAAATGGAAGTTTTCCTTGTACAATGATGGTGTTCTTCCTAAAAAAGAGGTATTTTATCTACCTCACTTCCTTACAAACATTCTACTCTTTTCTCTAATGTTCTCTCCTAGTTCTTGCCCTAATGGTCCAACAACATGTTCCTCTTATAGTCCAAGGAATGTTTCTAGGTATAAAAGATAGGTGTCAAACCATGATTCCCCCATTTGAACCCTAATACAACTGTTGTACTGTGTAATAGCTGGAGGAGAGAAAGTGAGAACGCTGAAGTTAGGGTAGTGGCGTAGAGAATGACCCTACCACTACGTGGGGAGCAATTCTTGGACAAGGAAAGGGACATCAGAGGCATTAAGAGTGATGCACGTGTCCTTGATAGTGGTCTAGCACAAGCACAACCAATAAAAAGAAGGGATTTCATAACCTCTAACCACAGGGGGTCACTATCTCTCTTTTGTAAGTGCTAGATATCCATGTCAGGTGCAAATCTCACTCTTCTCCAAGATGGTCACGCCGTTAGCACAAACCAAAGATCCTTTTCCCCAACCAATGTTTTCTCTCCTTTGCTCATGGCCATTCCATGTGTACAGTCTGGATCCAGCCATGTCAGCATTCTCATATGCCTTGGCTGGTGTACTGTACATTAGCCCCCTAATTGTCAATGGCGCTTGGTGGCTAAAGTCTTTATAGTCATATTGTATTAGACTTTAATGCTTAAGCAATTATGCCTCGTGACTTTTGAAATTGGACACGTGGCTTTTGCAGGTGTTTCTATTTGTTTTGGCATCACTTTGTTTCCCGCCCTTGGCAAATAGACATTACTCTTCATAAATGTCGTGTCTTTTCACTTGATTCCGATTGGTGATTTAAAGAAGAAAATATCTCCCTTTATTCTTCATTCCTTTTGTATCTGCACAACTTCTTCTTCTTTAGAGTAAAAGAATCCCCCTTTATCAACGAAATAGCCAACTTTTCTTCTACGGGTTCTAACTCTCCACAAAATGACTCCACCTCCTCGAGCAATGACTCAAGTTCTTCCAATATCTACAATGCACCACCACCCAATCCTGAAGGGCAGGAGAAGGTGTAGAGCTTTCCAAGCAGGCTTTGACTCAAGCACATCGGCCTCCAATGAGTCTGATTCTGACTCAGAGGAGTCAGATTCTTCTAATGACTCCAAATCTAGAGATGATGAAGGTAAGGATGAGGAGGAAGAAGATGAGGAGGAAGAGGAGGAGGACATGGCTCCACACTACCCTTAGGAAGATTATGATTCTGAGGCAAATGAGGATGCCTACAAACCTCACTCTCCATAAGTTGTTCGCCTTTAAGTCTACAATTCCTTTTTTTTTTTTAGGTAGGCCATATTATTAGCCTTAGGTTGTTAGTCTTTTGTTTTGTAGTTGTAATGTTTATTTATTTATTTATTATTAATGCAAGAAAAGGGATGATAGGCCAAAAGGGTCATAAAATGTAAATTTGCCTTTCTTTTTGGAAAGCATATATATGCTTAATATAAACATATTTGTTTATTTTCAAATTTACTGTGTAATCAAAGTTTGTTTATTATTATTGCCATTATGTTGTTACCTTTTTCGTTTGGAATTGCTGCACAAAGGAACAACACATAAACATGTCAGTTAACCAAAACACAAGACAAGAGTAAAAATTAACTCGTTGGTGAAGCATCACACCTTTTCGTTGTCCCTGCAAAGGCCTTTTTTTTTTTGCTTTTTGTTAATTGATTCTGTTAAAAACTAACTCTTCCCTTGTTAACATGTGTCCATAAATTTGAAAAGGTTCCACTTTTGAACAGCTCTTTTTAGAGGGAAAGAGAGCTCTAGTTTGAAGTATAAAAGGAACGAAACTGCCTAGAGTATAAAAGAAAACAAATCTATCTCCTTCCCCTGTTTTTCTCATTCTTTCCTTATCTTCTCTTCTTTAAATCAAAACTTCAGAATCCTCCACAAGCATGAAAACCATGGGTTTCAAACGTAAATTGAGATCCAGTTTTTCGAAGATTACAGATCCTTTAACCCCTAAGATTAATAGGTCACAACAAGAGGGAGAAGAGAATCCTTCCACAGAGGAGCAATGGATCATCCCCCCTTTTTTCAAAGACTACCTGTTTAACAAAAATTTCGATTGGGACTCTGTTCCCTATTTTTCAGATTCTCCTTACAAAGCATGTGGGGAGCCTAATGATCTGTTGACTATGGATCTAGACTTGAAGCATATTCCTTGGCTTGGTACTTGTAGAGGAGATTTTGCTCCCACCACTGTTGTGGTATTCAAATCTCATACCTCTGTTTCTAAAGGCTGGAGGAGTTGTTGTCAAAGGGTGTTGACACATCCTCCTTTCATGGATATCTTACAAAAAGTATGTCTTGTGCACACAGTGTTGGCATTCTCCAGCTTGGACATCAGCAAGGATAATGAGAGTCTCCTTTCTCTTTTGTATCACTGGAATTCTACTACCCATACCTTCTTCATAGGGTGTCAAGAGGTCTCCCCTTCTCTTGAAGATGTTTATGAGATATTACGACTCCCCCTGTTTGGTGATGAAGAAGTGGCCAACATTTCCCTATCTCTTGATAAGGCCAAGGCTATGAAATTTCTTAAAGATGCAATAAAGAAAACTCCAAAGAAGCCTATTCTGAAGGCGGCAAGGAAGGGAAAATCCTCTAATGATGAAATGCCAAAAGACATCAGTTTGGTGTTAACAAAGGTTCCAGAGCCAACTTTTGGGGATGGATTAGATATTTTTGAGGAGAATATGCTAATGGCATAGATGAAGAAGCCAGCCCAGATTTTTTGAAGAAGGGTACAGACTTCGTTGTAGGAAAAGGTAACTCTAGCCCTTATGAACTTGAAGCTTTCATTGCTTTCTTGTTTTCTCCCCATCTATTTGAAAGGTATCCCCATGAGAAAATCTTAGGGAGACATTTCCCCTTAGTTGTTAAGTTAGCCAAAGGATATTCCTTTCCCTTTGCTCCTTATTTCTTAGGAACTTTATATTCTCATTTAGATCGTTTCACCCTTGACCTGCAATGTTCTTAAGGTAGATTTCAGATAGAAACATTTGCATCTATAGCATTTTTACAAATCTGGTTGTAGGAACACTTTAGGAACAATGCTTATGTCCCCAAAGCTTTGAATTCCTTTAAAACTAGCCTGCCATCACCCCAAGGATTGCCAAGATCATGGTGTTGGAATAAGGTTGTGGTATCCTCTAATAGCTTCCTTTGTAAGGTGCTAGATGACCCTACTAATTGGACAGCTAGACCTTATTCCCTTCTGGAGGGTACCCTCCCTCCTTTGTTCCATTATCTGATAAATAAAATTGCTTCTCGTTATAAAGATGTTCCTTGGTCTGAGGAGGAACTTTCTTTTATTGCATGCGCCTTTATTTCCCATTTTCAAGCGCGCTTTCAGGATGATTTTGAAACCCAAGCTTATAATCCTCAGAGATTTGCCCGCCAATTTGGTTTTGACCAAGGTGTACTAGGACATCTCTCTACCCCAACCCTTCCTGCTATAGTAGCGTCATTGGCTTTTAAGAGCAAAAATCTCATTATGGTGTTGGTGTCTGGTTCCAAAGTTCCTTTTGCCTCTCCCTCCAGAACTAGATTACCTTCACCCAAGTTTAAAGCATGGTGGTCTGGCATTAGGGAACGTGTTAGGAACTTTAGGGAGAGTGGGTCTCAACGTGTGGATATTCCACCCATCTTCCAAGGTGATTTGACTTTGAAACTCTCTGCCAAAGCCAAACCTTCAGCCATCAAGAGAAAAGGGAAGAACCATGCTTCTACTATGAAGAAACCAAGAGTACATACCTTCTTCTTTTACTTTGTTATCTTTGTAATGTTCTTCCTTAATCAATGGCGTATGTGACTTTACTTTCTCCTTTCTCTTTTTGGACCTTTGACAAGTTAAGGAACCTGTTCCTCAAACTTAAACCAAAGTGAAAACCACTCTTTTGGCACTAGAGGCCTCTGTACAAGAAGTGGTTTCTAAGGAGGAAACAAAATCTGATGCTGAAAGGGGGGATTCAAATTGGGTGTATACCAACAATTTCCAAGAAAAAGAAGATTTCACAGAAGCCACATCTAAAGATCAAGAGAGTGAAAGCACCGAGGCAGACCCCAATCCACTAATCTTATTGCTTTCTCCCGCTTTGAAAGTAGTGTGCTCTAAACTTCTTTCAAAGTATCTTGAGATAATGAGGGATAGTGACAAGTGGACACTACCTCCTAAGAGCTCTATGTTGGAAAACATTGGGTTTGTTGTGTCCCAATTATAGTATAAAGGTAAAGAGGACCATCTCACTCTCTCTTTTGATGAACTCCTTTCCACACTGACTGAAGTTGATGGCATGGGTTTCAATGTTGGGTGGCTGGTGAGCCGTGTCATGACATTGAGAGACCTAAAAAAGGTAGGGCACTTTGTTCATGCTTCTTTTTCCTTGCTTCAACAGTTGAGAGTTAAAAGAAACTCTTGTATCAATAAAGTAGATGAGATAAAGTTGGCCATGAAGGCATGCATCGCTTCAATCACTCAGCTCCAGGAATTCATAACCAAACTTCAAAGGGATTTGTCATTCACACAGGAAGACTATTCTGTCCTTCAAACTCAGTTAGAAGGTGTCAAAGCAGAACATGATTCTTTTGATGAAGAAATTAAAAAGTTGGAAAGTGAGCTAGGAGCTCTGAGCCATCCAGACTTCTCTCTTGAAAACATTAACTCTCTTACAAACATTATTTAATTTTCAAGTTGTAATATTTTATGGTCAGAGGAGAACTATTTGTTAGTAAACTCTATTATTTTTGTTATTCAGTTAGGATATTGAACTTTGCATGCATATCATAAATAGTAGAATATAAGATAACTAAATGGAAAGGGTTTTATTTAATAGAGATAAAATTGTGGAATAGAAAGTATCAAATTACAAAACTAAGCATAGTACTTCTTAAGGTGAGCTCCGCTAATGGGGCTATATGCCTTCATACTTGTCTGATCTTTCAACCAATAATGTCAAGTCTGGTGTGCTTTTGCCACACCTTGTACATGAGGTGCTGTCTTCCAAACAAGTTCTCCCACTTGAAACTTTCTTTCTTTAACTTGGCCTTCATGCCTTGCCTTCATGCTTGCTTGGTAAAGGCTGTTATGAGAGGCAGCATTGTCGTGTTTTTCTTCAATGACCTCCAGAATGTCTTCTCTGGGTATCTCTGCTAGCCTTACTAAATCTATTAGGATAATAGCCTCTGTGCCATAGACTAGGGAAAAGGGTGAGGCTCATGTAGCTTGTGATTTGGCTGTTCTGTGAGCCCACAGCTTTGTAAGAAGTTTGTCTCTCCATTCTTTTCCATTCTTCTTAGTTATTTTCCCCAATATCTTTAGTAATATTTTGTTGGAGGTCTTAGCTTAACCATTTCCTTTGGGATAATAGGGTGTTGATGTGTGAGCTATGGTGTATCATTCCGTTAAACGGTGCATATCCTTATTCAGGAATGGTGTGCCATTGTCCGAAATGAATCTACTTAGTACGCCAAGACGACATATTATATTTTCCCTCAGAAAGTTAGCCACTAAACTAAATGTTGCTTTCTTCATTGCTACAGCTTCTACCCATTTTGTAAATAGCTTAATGGCTATCAATATCCAAGCACATCCTTTAAAGGGGGATTTATAGGACCTATGAATTCCAACCCCCAATTGTGGAAAGGATATGATGCCATAGTTGGGTGAAGGCTTTGGTGGTTGGTGTGTATTTCATGCCCTCAGCTTTGACATTCTTGACACTTCTTGGTGAAATCTTGGGCATCTCTTTCATGGTGGGCCAGTAGTATCCTTGGTGCAAAGCTATTTGTCATAGCTTTCCACCAGAGTGTCCTGCTGGCTCTCCCTTGTGCAAATCAGAGAGAATACGCTTTACTTCTTTATTGGGAATGCACACTAACCATTTCCCTTGGAAGCTTTTCTTGAACAACTTCCCATCCACCAGTTTGAATCTTGTTGATATTTCTTCAGTTTCTCTCTTTTTAACCAATCAACAAGTAATACACCTTGTGAAAGGTATTTTACGTACGGATCCTGCCAATCTTCTTCTTGTATTTCACTGTTCAGCAATTCTACTTGGTCTGGGGGAATAATAGAACAAGTATTGCAATTTTTTTGCTCTTCCTTAGCATCACTAGCCATCTCTGGCCAAAAGACCCCTAGCCTCTGCAATCTTTTGTATAGGCCGATATCAAGGTTTACCCCCACACATCTCGTGGTGCAACCTATGCAGTCATGTTAGCCCTTCTTGTCTTGAGACACACCTCATCAACAACCCTTCTACTTCTATGAAAAACAAATTCCCATTAATCTTAAGGAAGTCCTTCATGTTTGATGGCAAGTTCGATCCAATATCCCTTCCCTGGACCATTGACTTCAATAAGGGTTCTCGCCAATCTTTTAGAAGGCACAATCCGCCTTTGATCAAGCCAGGTTATTTCTCCACCCTGAGGGTCATCTTCTCTTTATTTAACACAGACTTGGTGGCTAGGGTGGCCAGTGAATCAGCCAACTTGTTCTCATTCCGGTTAATCACTTTGCATTCTATAAATGTGAAATATTTCATAAGATCCTGCACTACGATCCTGTAAGCAACCAAGCTAGGATTCTTCACTCCATAGGTTCCCCCTACCTACTTAATGACTAACTTAGAATCCCTAAACACCTTTAATTTCCTTATGCCAAGTCTCTTGGTAGCTTTCAATCCCACTACTAGGGCTTCATATTCTGCTTCGTTGTTTGAATAGGAGAAACGTACCTTATAGGCAAACGTGTGTTCCTCCCTTGGTGACTTCAACACTACTCATATCCCTCCTCCCTAGGATGTAGACGAGTCATCGAAGTGCATGGACCATTCTTGCTCATTTGTCACCAAACCTTCCTGTTAGGGAAGTGAGAAATCACTGGTCCCTGGGAAGTTGGCTAGCAAGTCGGCCACTACTTTCCCTTTAATGGCGGATGGCCTTATGCACTCAATATCATAGCACGCTGTTAGGATGGCCCATTGAGCCATTCTCCTAGACAACTGAGGGCGGGTTAAGAGGTACTTTATAGGATTACTCTTGGTCACTAATTGTACACAATGCCCTAGAAAGTAGTGATTAAACTTTGACATAGTAAAAGCTAAGGAAAGGCATCCCTTTTTAGCCGTGAAGTATCTCAATTTTGGTCCCTTTATAATCCTGCTAATGTAGTATACTGGCCTTTCCATACCTCCCTACTCATGAGCTAATAATGCCCCCAGTGATTACTCTATAATTGCCATGTACAGCAAGAAAGGCTTACCAGGCAATGAAGCCACCATGGTATGAGGATCTGGTAAAATTGCTTGTATCTTCTTGAATGCCTTCTCACGTTGATCACACCACACAAAAGCCACTCCCTTCTTGGTTTTTTTGACTAAAGGTTTCAAGATCTTAGCTAACCCAAGGATAAATCTTCTCAACTAAGACACTTTTCACACAAAGCTCCTTAATTCTTTAAGGTTGTTGGCAGGGTAAAAGCAGCTATTGCCTTAGCTTTTGTTGGATCTAAATCAATCTCACTGATGGACAAGGAATCCTAAGAACTTCTCTAAAGACACCTCGAAGGCGCACTTGGAAGGGTTCATTCTCAAGTTGTACTCCCTGCACCTCTCAAAGACCTACCTCAGATGCAAAAAATGTTCAACCAAGCTCTTTGCCTTTACCACCAAATTATCCACATAATCCTCCACCTGCTTGTGCAACATGTCACCAAAGATCAGAGTCATAGTTCTCTAATAAGTGGCACTAGCATTCTTCAATCCGAAAGACATCATTTTGTAATAGAAATTCCCAAAAGGTGTCCTAAAGACGTTTTTCTGAGCATTTGATGGCTCCATAAATATCTGATTATAACCACTGTAGCCATCCATGAAGGAAAAGCGTTCATGTCCAACAGCTGCATCTACTAGAATATCAACATTGGGCAATGGGAACTTATCTATAGGGCATGCCCTATTAAGATCCCTAAAGTTCACACAAATTCCTATTTGCCCGCCTTTTTTCTTCACAGGAACTATATTGGCCAACCATTCTGGACATTTGATCTCTTCTATGAACCTTGCTTTCAAAAGCTTATTCACTTTAGCTTTAATCTTTTCCTCAACATCTAAGCGATATTTCCTTGCTGGCTACTTTACAGGCTTGGCTTTGGGGCAACATTCAGCTTATGTGTGACCACCTTTGGATCTAATTCAAGCATCTCGTCATAGTCCCAAGCAAAGACATCTTTATACTCTTTTAGGAAAGCTATCAATCTTCTCTTCTCCTCTTCTGGCAGACCTTTACTTATCTTAACCATTCTTTCTTTTCCTCCATCGTTGAGATTGACTTCAACGAGTTCCTCATGAACATTCTTCACGACATCGTTCATACATTCAAGGGCTTCCTTAATAGGTTTTCCAGCCATGCATTCCCCTCTTGGTTGTTGAGCAAGGAAAAAGGGATTAGGCATGCGATTCTCTTGACCCCCTTTCGTTAACCATCAAAACTCATAGACCACCTTGCCATCAGGCTTGGTGATCTTTTTAATCTTAGGAGGGCCTTCCTCTCCAAACGGCCTTCACACACTGATGATATGTGGAAGCCACTGTTTTGTGTGCATTAAGCTAAGGGTGGCCCAGAATAACATGGTACAAAGTATCACCATTCATCACAACGATAAGAGTGCATGCTCTGATAGGTTCTACCATCAAGTCTAAGGATACATGTCCTAGGGTACGCTGTTGCAATGATCCTATCCCTGCCACTTGGAGTGGTTCACAAATGATTCTTTCTTATGGAATGATTAAGGCATCAATGTTGGGAGAGGCTGAATATTGGTGGAGGCATCAGTATTTACTAAAGCCCTCTTAATCTGGGAAGCTCCCAAAAAAGTAGTAACATACAAAGGCCTCTCGCCATCCACAACCCTATTGGCTAAATCTCTGGCAGAGAAGGTCACTAATTTCCTAGTCTCTTAATATGCCACCTGCAATACACTTCCCTTGGAGGCAACTACTCCCTGGCTCCTTTCCACTACTCGAGTTAGGGCTTGAGCTGCCTTTCTTCTAGCCAATGGCTTGAGGCCCATCCCTTTGAGAAAGGCATGCATTCTATCATCTTACTGAATTTGCAACGTCATCTCTTCATCCTACTATGGCGCAGGTGCAACGCTGCTACAGGCTATATTCTCAGCCTCTCCTTCCATAAGGTCCTCACATCCTATGAAGAAAGTCATTGCCACCTCGGGTCTATGCATTCTTTGATCTGCACACTTTCCAATCTTGATGACCAAATCACCCTTGGCCACTTTTTCATGGAATGTGTTTCTTAGAGCATAGCAGTTCATGGTGTGGTGATCACTCCTTCTGTGGTATCAATAGTAAAGCGCACCTTGCTTTTCCTCTTCTGTTGGTTCACACTTGCACTTAGGTAGGACAACAACACCATCCTTCACTCAAGCTTCAAAGATACTGTATAACTCTTTCGCCGAGATAGAAAAAGGAGGAGGAATACCACTTCTCTATTTCTTTTTGCCCTTGGCAGCCTTCTTTGGCTCTTCTACCACAATTACCTCCACCTTTTTGCTCTCCTGCTACCAAGGCTGTCTAGGGGTACTTATGGCTTGTGAAGTCGAACCTTTGGAGGGCTTCTTCACTAACATGCTCGTTCTCTTGGATGCTTCTACCAGCCTTATAAAACTTGAGATTTGTAAGTTCTCTAAGTAGGGATGATACTCATATAGCATGCCAACAATGCAAATGTCCACCAATCTTTCTTCCTCTACAGGATCATAGCACATCAAAGAGAAGTCTCTGAACCTAGGGATGTAGTCTAGTAACTCCTTAGACACCTTCTACCTTTCCTGCTACAGATTTGATAAAGTAAGCTTCTCATCCAAAGAGAAAAACTTCTTCATAAACTGGGTAGCCATGTCATTCCAGCTCAAAATCGACCCTAGCAAAAGGCTGGTGTACCAGGTGAAGGCATGACCTTCCAAAGATTTGGAAAACTCCCTTAGCCTCAGCTCGTGGTCATGTGAATGAGCTGTCAAGGCATCCACATACCTCCTAATATGCTCTTTGGCATTCCCAACCATGCCATCATACTTAGGGAAAATGGGAGGTGTGTAGTTGGTAGGATAAGATTTCCTAAACATCTTTTCAGGGTAAGGTCTTGTATCAATGTAAGTAGAGCTTTCTGCTTTTTTCGTCTTGAGCAGAATGGCAGCAATGTCTTCCCTAGTTAGGTAGGGAGATGCTTGAGGTCCCTTGGGCTGTGAGGGTACCCTTTGGTTGAGAAGATGGTCAAGATTCAACCTTTTAGTCTCTCCTTGAGGTCCTTAGCCACCTTGTGGTGTCCAAGGAGTAACTGTCCTCTGGCATAAGGACTAGAGCTCTTCCCACATGGAGGCCTAAGAACGCTAAAGGTTCTCAATGGCTGCCATGAGCTTTCTGTTACTAGGCTGTCTAACCTCTTCAAATGATTCTGAGCCTTCATTTGCATAGAGACATTGTCTACATTTACTTCTGCTTGCTAGTTCTCTCTTGAGCCAGCCTAAGCGCTTGTGTTTTTATTTCTTGGAGGCATCGAATGACCAAGGAGAAAGATAAGTGAAAATAAGAATGCCGAAGAACAAATGGTATACAACTAAAAGGAAGAATAACCAGAGATTCTGGGTTCAATCCCTAGTGGAGTTGCCAAAAATGTATGTGCAAGTTAGATTTGTGCACTTGTATAAAGAATGGATGAGCTATCTAACTGTACATTTTGATGAAAAAGCTCGAAAGTGATAAAAATGAATGCTTTAGCATCATAAAGTTGAGAGAAAAAGAAAGCATTGCAAGGAAAGTAAAGAGAATAATGGAATGTATGTGGAAAGCCCTTAAGAAGGGGTGAAAAACCACGGGTGAGTAAGGGTGAATGTCCCTTACTCCTTCAAGCCCTCTGTTATGTAAAAAATGGAAATTTTCCTTGTATAATGATGGTGTTCTTCCTAAAAGAGAGGAATTTTCTCTATCTCACTTCCTTACAAATTTTCTACTCTTTTCTCTAATGTTCTCTCCTGGTTCTTGCCCTAATGGTCCAGCAACATTTTCCTTTTATAGTCCAAGAAATGTTGCTAGGTACAAAAGACAGGTGTTAAACCATGATTTCCCCATTTAAACCCTAATATAGTTGTTGTACTATATAAGAGATGGATGAGAGAGATTGAGCACGTTGAAGTCAAGGTAGCGGTGTAGAGAGTGACCCTGCCACTACATGGGGAGCAATCCTTGGACAAGAAAGGGACATCAAGAGCATTGAGAGTGATGCACATGTCCTTAATAGTGGTCCAATACAAGCATAGCCAATAAAAAGGGGGGATTTCATAGCCTTTAACCACAGAGGGTCACTATCTCCCTTTTGTGAGTGCTGAGTGTCCATATCAGGTGCAAATCTCACTCTTTCCTAAGATAGTCACACCGTTGGCACGGACCAAAGATCATTTCTCCCAACCAATGTTTCCTCTCCTTTGCTCACAGCTATTCCACATGTAAGGTCTGAATCCAACCACGTCAGCATTCTCACATGCCTTGACGAGTGTACTATACAAACCCTAATTAAACTTATAATAAATTTTCTCCTCTTCGATCATTAAAATTTTCCCACATAAATTTTACACTATATTTGACAAATTCCAACCCAAAAATCAGAATAAAAATCTCATATTTAAGAATAAAATCAAGAACTTACTAAATAACGGTAAAAAAATTAGAAAATAAAATAAAATAAAGGAATTAAACCCAAGAAAGCCAACCATTCAATGCCCTGTTCATACTCTAGACAATGCACCAAAAATAATGGTAACAATTGATGGATAATAATGTAGGAAAAAAAAAGAAAAAGAATAGAGCATTTTTATTGAGGGAAGTAGTATGGACTGTGGATTAATAGAGACAAAACCAACAGAGGCCTTAGTCAGCGTGCCATGGGAATTAAGTACTAAAAGCGGCTTTGTTGACATGAAGTCCACAAAGATAAGTGGGTAGTTCCAGCTTAATTTGGGCTTCAGCCGTAAGGACAAGCTCGACATTGACATCTTGCTTAAGCATTTATTGGACTTTAAAGTGTGTGTGGTTGATAGGGTTGTCCAGACCCGACCAGAGCCCGATAACCCGGCCAAACTACCCGACATTGACCCAATTCCGGCTCGAACTAAAGGTCCAGTGGATCAACGGTGGGTTTCCATTCTCAAAAACCGACGTCGGCAGGTTGAGTGGCGAGTTTGCATCTCCAAAACCCGAGCAACCCGAACCCGACCGAAGTTGTAAAAAAATCCGGCTAAATCTTGCAAAAACAAGCTAGATCTGGCGAGATCTCGACCAGATTTGGTGAGATCTCGACCAAATCCAGCTAGATTTGGTAGGATTTAGCCAGATCCGGAAAAATCCAAGCAATTTTTAGCAAAAAAATGCAGATTCTGGCAAGTTTTTCCAGTTTCTGGCGAAAATTTCCAGTTTCCAGCAAGATTTTCCAGATTCCAACAGGTTTTTCCAGTTTCCGGCGAGATTTTCCAGATTTCAGTAACACTTTTTTTTTTTTTTTTCAAATTTCAATGCCTTTTTTATTCCGACGACCGACCTGGCCCAACCAACGCTCACCCTCACCCGAAACCGACTCGAATGATTTTTCCAGTCGGTTTCGAGTTCCTCCGTCGTCTACCTGACGCAAGTGGGTCGAGTACGAGTTGGGTCCAAAACCGACTCGTGGACAGCCCTAGTGGTTGAGATAGGGTTTATTATAACCATTCTCTTAGAAGAGCATCTTATAGGTTCAATATTATTAGGTAGAATTGTCTTTTTCTTTTTCTTTTTCTTTTTTGAGAATAGTAGAATTATCTTTTTAATTCCTATATTTTGGGTACTTTCAATTTAGTCAAGTTTTTTTTACTTCATCATTTTGGTCTTCAAGTGAGGGACAGGGACCAAAATGATAATAAATTGAAAAATATATAGATTAAAATGAAGTTATAAAAACTTAAAAACTAAATTAAAAATACTGCCAAAATAAAAATAAAAATAAAAATAAATAAAAGAAGAAGAAGAAGAAGAAGAAGAAGAAGAAGAGATAATTCTGTTATAATAACGAGTAATGCAAGTCAACTGGCTTGAACCCAATGAACATAAATATAGTACGACAGGTTATAGGTCAAGTGAGAGACGCACTTCAATGAGTGCTAGAGATAAACTATGATTATTATTACTATAATTATAATACAACTGAAAAAAAAAAATGGATAGTACAAACTTCCAAACAAAAATGAAAAGGAGTTCTAATTAAACAACATTTAAGATCTGTTTTCTCGAAGTTACCAGTTGAACAATCGCACTCATTTTGTACTGAATTTGGTCAGAGAATTAGGGATATATTATAATAGTGGTATCTAACTACCTACTAAGATTTCCTCTCTCAGTCAATATATTTAGTAATTTACTTAGTTAAACAGGTACTGATAGTTTATGTTGTAGATAGCCTCCAATCTTAGTATGACCAAAATACGAAAACAAACATGCACATGTTAACAAAGACATGCAAGCACAGAGACAAACACATATTGGCAAAATGTCCAAAAGTGCATGCATATTTCTATTGTTGCGTTTGAAAAATCTCCATGAATAATGTGCCTTAATTTGCTTAATCTGGCAAAAGGACAAAGTTGCGCATATTATCCGCTTAGTGCCTCTGGGATTCATCTACCTACCTGATCCATGAGAACGATAATATTGCAATCTCATATTTTCTCTTTTGGTAACACTGTTCCTCTTCATGAAAATACTGTTTTACACCTAGATATATATACTGGTATCTCCTCCTACCAAATCTCGGCACGCGGCTAAGACCTAATCACTAAAAAGAGAAACAAAACTCACAGTTGCACCACTGTGGAAAGTCGTCGTTGGCTATTGAGACAAGCACTTATACTCCATTTGTTTTTTTACAAAAACGTTACTTGAAAAATGTTTTCCACATTTTTAGTATTTGGTGCGACTGAAAGTATAAGGAAATGGAAAATGAACAGAAAACAAGCTCAATATAGCAAAATATATATTTTTTGCTTTTTAAGAGGGGGAAATATTATTTTAAAATGTTGCCGACTCAATAATCCACAACAAGTGAACTTCACACTACAAAAAACTCTCCTAACAGTAACTTCTCTCTCTCTTCACAAACCAACCATTAAACATCGTTGATAATTTGTTGACTAATAGTTGACCAGCATTTACTTTTTCCCAAATGGCCTTTTTATTTCTCTTTTGGCTTAAAGTAGTTGTTTTTTTACCTAATTTTTCTGGTAGATTCCGAATTGGGTTTCGTTTCCCCATTTGAGACTCCTAAATGATCCAAAAAATAAGAAAATATTCTCATTTAGGCTTTGCTTTCATAAATGAATTTTTTATTTATAAAATTATTTGGAATTATAAGAATTATTGATGTTTTTTCATGTGGCTAATTTGATAATTGTGGGGAATTTGAACTCTAATTCTCTTAATTAATAAAAGATAGCAAATTATTCTACAGGAGGCTCTTGATAGAATTGATGAATTTAAATATTTAATTATTTAGCAATTATTCTACTATTCAAAATTTCATGTTTCTTCTTCCTCCTCCTCCTCCTCCTCTACTTCTTCTTCTTCTTCTTCAATATATATATATATATATATATATATATTTCTGGAAGGATTAAATGTGCCAATTAAATTGCTTATAATCGATTATTCTGGTAGGAATACAACAAATATACCTAACATTTAAGGTTGTTTCCTGCTCATAACACAAATTCTAATAATTTTTTTAAGGATAAAACTTAGTTACAATTCTCTAGGTACAATATTAGGATCCCATTAAATTAAAGCACATATTTCCATTGCATTTAATTATTCTTAGAAATCAATGATAATGATAATATTGTTTGTATTTTATTATTCAATACAAAAAGATGTTTGGATTTAATTGAAAATTTTAAATTATTATATCTAAGGTATTTTACTTGAAATTTATCTCTCTTTTTTTGCGTAAATTATAGCATTTACGAACCTCCACCCCCAAATAATAATAATAATAATAATAAACAGCAAAAAAACATGCAACTATATATATCCATTGGCTTACGAACCAACAGTGTTATGCACCCTATCCACCTGAAAAATTTGTGGAGTTATGCACGCCGAGAGAGAGAAAACTGAGAAAAGGTTGTCCAACCAAATTGGCAAATTGGAACCCTAAGGCTAAACCAAACTTGTCCAAAAACATTTTGGCAACTCTGAGCCAAACTCATGCTGGCCCATCCTCCTATATAATAATTACCCACGATCTCGAGACTTAGTGGAAAAACTCAGGTCGCATATTTTATTGTCTCCCCTATTATTTGATAAAACCTACAAAAACTCGTACGTCACCACCATCGTCTATATTTCTCCTTAAATTTCAACCCTCCACCATCATAAAAGAAAAATAAATATTAGAGAACCTCAACTCTATACCTATCATTTCCACTCTTAGTTCTTTGTGTATGTGTGAGAAAGAGAGAGATATGGCTGAAGAATGCATAGAAAGCTCTGTTGCTACCTCTTCTTCTACACCTACAAACTGGTGGGATATCCCTGGTGCTTCCGCTCTTCCTGCATGGAATAATAACCCTAACTCATGGCACCATCAAAACCCTAACTCCAACTCTTCTTGTGAGGAGGATGTTTCAATATCCACATCGTTTACTAATGCTTCCAACCACTCGGGCTTGACTGTCGAATCCTCTCGCCGGCTTGCTGAGCCTGCTTCTTCCAACGATTTGATTGGAGAACATGCCTCTGATAATAATCTTTGGAGCCATGTTCTTTTGTAAGTTTATTACTCTAATTATTGCACCCTTTAAATAATAAGAAATAAATATAGTTATAATAGCACATGAATATATTTCCATGACTACCGACTAGTTTCTATTATATCTTGATGTTTGTTTGATAATTTAGTTGAGTGGAATGAAGAATCTTTTAGCAAAAGAAAAAGAGATTGGTGCTCTAATGGGTAGGTCTACATTAAGGTGGTAGGTTAGGTTTTCCACTTTGTTTCCCACTTTTCTACCTTTTTCTTTTCTTTTCTTTTCTTTTTCTTTGAAAACACGAGGAGCTTTCTTTCCCTGTTTCCTGACTTACCTACTAACAAATCGGTATTGTTATTTATGGTAAGAATTATGCTTATTCTGAATCTTGTCTTCGTTATGGACGTAAGTTATCAAGTCGAATCATGTTAATTCTCTGTATTCTTTTTATTTTTTATATTTCTTATTTATAATCAATTCTCTGTATTCTCTTTGTTTCATTTTCTCTACGTTGTTTTATTTTCTTTCATCTATTTTCATATATGAAAATTAGTTCTCCATAACCAGCCTATGTTACTAGCTTGGGTTATAGTGCGAAATGATAGTTTAGTTGTTTTTCTTGTGAAAGATCACTAACGTATATATATATGAATATTGAACCTTGCAGAAGTGTTGGAAGCAATGGAGAATTGCAAAACAATCAAGATGTAGAAGAGAACTTTGTTGATGCATTATCATCCAAGAGTATGTCAACTGGGATGTTTGAGCCTGCCTGTGACTACTTGAAGAAATTGGACAACAGCTGGGAATTCACAAACTCTACATCATTCAACAATTTTGAAAAGCATATAAATGGGTTCAATGATAGCGTACTTGATAATGAAAGGTTAAACAAGTTGTCCAATCTAGTTAGCACTTGGTCTATTGCCCCTCCAGACCCTGATGTCAATCGCCAATTTGACCCCCAAACGTGCAATATATCTTTGAGTTCTTCCATGGATCATTACTCACAACCTGATCTTTGTCACATGAAGCATGCCTTCGCTGATTCCACATCATGTGACTTGGGAACAACTAGGAATTCTTCTTTATTTCCATGTTATAGTCATGAAATGAAAGTTGAGAATGAACGCCGTGAGACTGAAGCCCCAGTTGCTTTATTACGAAGATCATTCAACAATAATGGTCTTGGATATCAAATTGGAGTTAACAGCTCATTGATGGGAGATAATCCCAGATCATACTTCTATGGGATGCCTAATTCTTCTTCTTGCAGAAGCATAAAAAGCTTTGCAGATGTTATATCTTTCAGTAATCGCATGGGCAAGCCCTTGATGGACATTCATGCACCTAACAACTGTTTCAAATCTTTGAACACCTCTGATTATAAGAAGCAAGGGCTGCAAACTTCTATGGTAACTATTTTTACCTTTTTGGCCTCATTCCTTTATACCTAATTACCTATAGAGTAGTTTTAACAAGGTAGCATGAATATTGATATTTCAAACTAATAATCATATCATGTATATATTTAACACTTTTGATATAGATACTATTGGATACGATGAATATCTATTAAAAAAATCTCTCTCACTCACTTTCTTCATTAAAATAACAGCTTCTTAATTAGCTATTATTTTACGTTTTAGCATTTTCTATATATTTTTAAACTAAAATTAGCATAATATGTGGTTTAAAATATTAATTTATAAAAATTAATTATCCTTATTGTATCGAATCCTAATTCTTCAAAAATTGACCTATCCATCCTTGTGTCTATATATATACGATACTTGTAACCATATTAAAGCTTCCTAGGTGTACTTTCATGACTCTTGATCCATCAAGGGTTTTTTCGTTAATTTTTTTATTGTCTCTATAATTTGTTCTTTGTCACAAATGTTTCAGTTGAGAAATTCAAGTTGCTCCATGCAGACTAGAAATAATGGAAAAGGACAGGGAATTGCAAATGAAGGAAAAAGGAAAAGGTCTGAAGATGGTTCAGAATCAGCCCTGAAAAAACCAAAGCAAGAGAATCCTACAGCTTCATCAGTAAAGGTATATAATGAAAACGTTATTTTTCAGGTTTAAAATAAAATATTAAAAAATATATATATAAAAATTAAAAGAAGAAGAATCGTGTAGATTACTTGAGAGAAACCTTTTTCATACTTAATAGGTGCAGGCACCAAAAGTCAAGCTTGGGGACAGAATCACGGCCCTTCAGCAAATTGTGTCACCTTTTGGAAAGGTTAGCACATGAGCACTATGACTTTCTTTCTTTCTTTTTCCTTATCCTTTTTTGTTCTCCCATTTTAAAACATTAGCTTTATTATCGATTTATGTTTCAATTGATTTTCAGACTGATACTGCATCTGTGCTCTTTGAAGCTATTCAATATATAAAGTTTCTACAAGAACAAGTACAGGTGATTTAATCATTTGAACTCTTCCTTTTTATTAGCAGTAGTAGCAGCAGCATCAATTATAAGTATTTTCATTGCCACCATATACTATTTCTATATAAATTAACGCAAGAAAATATTAATGACACAAGCAATGAAAGAAATAAAGACTATAAGGATGACATTGACTAAAAAAATAGACTTCTATACTTGTCCCCTATTTGAATGAAGTGGGACGAGTAGCTGTAAAAGTCTTAGCACCAAAACAAAACCAACAAAAGAAATGATCCTGTTCCTGAAGTAGGAGCAGCACTTATCATATCAGTACTATTTACATTCTTTGTGACAAAATAAACACCGAGCCTATTGTTTGTTTGCAATTTCTCTATAAACATAAGAATTAAATCAATATTGATGATGCTACCTTTTGATACGTTTTGCAGCTACTGAGTAACCCTTATATGAAGACGAATTCGCACAAGGTAAAATAAAATAAGCAAGGCTGTAATTAAGTACGTGTTAATCACTTTCTAGGACTTGAAAATAGAACTCAGAAACGATTCTTCTCTTGGTGATAATTTCAGGATCCATGGGGAGGCTTGGATAGGAAAGATAAGGGAGACACAAAGCTTGATCTCAGGAGCAGAGGTCTTTGTTTAGTTCCTACCTCATGTACCCCTCAAATTTACCGTGAGAACACAGGATCAGACTACTGGAGTACACCAACATATAGAGGGAGTTTGTATAGGTGAACTTAATAAGTCTATACCTAGTTTAAATATCTTGCTATCCATTGTACCTTTGTTAGCAGAGGTGCACTTAATTAAGCAGCTCAAGAAATTAAAAATAAAATGTAATGTTAAATCAATGGTAAATCAAGAGAAGCATTAGGTTTCTTGGTTGCCATGGTAGGCACTTCATGTTTGTGTATCTTTTTGCCAAATTTAAGCAAAAAAATCAAAACAATTACAAAAAAGAGGTTTTCACACCCCCCCCCCTCACCCCCCAAAAGAGAGAGAGAGGAGCATAAGATTTGCATGGGTTGGACATAAACGTCTACATTCACAGGTAAACACGGAGAATTTTCATTAACAAAATATGGAATTTATAATGGTAGCAAAACCAATAATAGAATCGAAATACTAAATATACGCTTAAAGAACTCTCTACAACAATTATTACTTGCTGAAAGAATTTCTAGTTACTTTTGCTAGCTTTATTGTATTGCCACATAGAAAGAATTATCAACGGGCCGCCAGAATAATGTAGAATCATTAGATGCTTTGTTATGATAACACTATGTCAAAGTAGTCAATATGGTATCAATCCTACCTATGGTATGTACTGTATTGGATATTAACTGATATTGATTCTTTTCTAAAACATAGCAGATAAAATATCGAACTATATCGATTAAGCTATGGAGTATGGATATTGTGTTTCGGTCTATATTAATGTTTTTGGCCTATAAAATTAAAATTAATTTTAAAAAATTAAAAAATTATATATTATAAAACATGTAAATTAAGATAATTCATTAGGTTAATATATATACTTAAGCTAATATTTGAGCTTATCAAATATATTGATATTACCTAGTACCAATTACCAAAATATTTCATTCACCTAACCAAACTAAAACAATCTCTCGTAGGATATTGACTACTATATGTTATATACCAAACTATTATTATTATTATTATTTGATAATTGAAGAGGAGGGATTTGAACTTTAAATACTTTTATTAGAAGTACTAAAAAATGCTAATTAAGGTACAAAACTCTTGACCAAATCTATAGTAGCTCTTAAATATTAAAAGATCCATTATATGGCCTTCATTGCTCATCATCTAGCTAGAGTTGTCATATATTTACTATAACTATAATAACAACATATGAAATATTCGTTCAAGTATAAACCATAACATATACCAACTTCCAATTGCACCGACATAAGGAATTGGACACATGAGCTTCTCCTGAATCTCCTCTGATTTTGGTGGCAAAATTATAAATAGCTTGTGATTCTAGGATATTACAAATTTTAATTCATAAATTTTATAATTTGATTCGTTAACTTTTAAACATTCCAAAATTTTGTATATTATATTGTTGATAAACTTGCATACGACAATAATATTATTCATTATTATCATATTATTTTGTAAATTTTTATAATAAAATTGATAATAATTCTTTTTTTTTTTTGCTTAAATCACCAATATATATCAACTTTTACAGCAGAACAATAAAGTAAAGAAATAATGACTTAAACTTTTTTTTTTAAATTACTTTAAATAAGCAAATTAACATGAATTTTCATATCCTCTCATACATGGAATTTTCATTCACTCGTTAGGACCCACCACAAGAAAAAGAAGAAAAAGGGGTGTGAAAACTTTAATGCTTATAATTACTGTTAAATGTGTAGATTTGATAGGTGACGTTCATGTATGGTTAAACTCAAGATAAGTTCCTATCAAAAAAAAAAAAAAAAAACTCAAGATTAGTTGGGCCGGGTTCACATTATCCAAAATGAAAAGTTCAAGGCATGTTCACAGTAAAATAGACTCATCTTGACTTTCTTGGGCCTTTGAAGATTTTGCAACGTTGTTTTTAAAGGTCAACCTAGTACAATCATTTTAGGGAGACTTTTAATCAGTTGAGAGACAGACTCGGGAGTCATAAAAAGTTACGGGTAATTTCAAAAAGTCAGAAGAAAATTTAGCTTCAAAGGTAATTTTTTTTTTTTTAAATAGTTTGGAGAGAAAATTCTCAAACTTTTCTTATATATTTTTATTAAATGTGAATTTTAAAAAATTAACTATTAGATTGCTTTTTAACATTATATTTTCAATGTTTGTAAAATTTTAAGAATGTCAAAATTAATAGCTATGTTTTCAAATAAATGTTTAAATTTTAAACTTTTGTAATCTTAAACTATGCATAAATATGTTTATGTTATCAAACAAATTTTTAAATTTTAAGTTTTTGTAATTTTAAATTATGCATTAAAAATATATTTGTGAATCGAATAGTAATTAACATATAATTTGAACAAAATTTGACATGAATTTTTAATAACATAAAAAACATGCAATCTAATAGTTAAATTTTCAAAATATATAATCATGTTAATTTGCTAGTAGAAATTTGAAAAATTTATCTCCAAATTAATTAGTTTAGAGGGAAATTTTTTCCAGTTTCAAATCATTTTGGAACTATCTTCTCCTAACTTATTATGTGGTCATTGAAGAGATAATCTATATATAGTTTTAGTCACATGAAATTTTTAATTAATCATGATTTGTTAAAATAATACACATATATAGTCTTATAAAAGTCTTATAAATCACTACCTTATGAGTTGGAGAATATTCCTCTAATATGATTAAAGCTAAACTTTGTCCTTTAAAGTTCACTATCACTTTTTTTTTTTAATATCTTTTGACTCACCCAAAATGACATCATAATTAATTGTTCTATGATTCATTTAACTTCCACCACCGTGTCAACAATAGATGGATAATGAAGTATAATGCAATAAAATTTTATTAAGATTATATATATGGTAGATATATATAACACTTTAACATATATAAATGGAGGACTTTTTTTTATAAACTTTAGATGAGAAAATCTAAATTACCCTAAACTTTGAAAGTGTAAATTGCAATTTAGTCCATCAAGGATCTGTTGGATATGCATCTGTGATAACATACTGGTGACCATCTGGAGGCAATTAGCGCGGTTGGAGTAAGGTGGTGAATGGAGAATGGTAATGAAAATCCTGGGGGGTTGGCTGGAAAATATAACTTGCTCATTCAAAAAAAATATATATAAATATATATATATATATATATATATATTTCTGCGCGTATTAATTTCGGTTAATTCAATTCTTTATGCTCTATAAGATCACACTTGTTGGGACTGAAAGATTAGTATGTCGGCTTGATCCTCTAATTAACAAAGTGTAGTGCTAGGCTTCACTAGATAGGCCAGAATTATCCTTTGCAACTACACTTTTATCAATAATCACTTGGTAAGTTGTGAGTCATGACTCATGACGTATTCTTATCATATCAATTTGTAAAAATGATCACTAAACTATTTGAATGAAGAATAGTGGAGCAGCCAGCTTATATGCTTTTCAATGTGGCCGCCCTCATTATTTTGTCCTAGTGTGTGAACGAATTGTAATTTTTCCAATGCCACAAAACTAATTTCTAGAAGTATATATGTTCATGAAGGGAAAAAGTGAATGCCAATTAGCAAAAGTTCAAAGGGGAGATGAGAATAAAGTGCAAAAACCAGAGTGGTGGTGCATTTCAAGATGTTGTTGATGGTGTTTATAATGAGAATAGAAGAGACTACTGCGTCTTGACCACTACTTTTAGAGGAGAATTATGTACTTTCTTAAATGGCTGAGAGCATAGCCAGCCTCAGATTAATCTGAGAATTATGTACTTCTTTTAATGTTAATTAAAAATTTTTATTATTATTTTAATGATCACGTAAGCATTTTGTGTGTCAGCTATGCACTCTGTGTCATGTAAACAATTCACATTAATGAAATAACGGCAGAGATGACACTAAAAACGATTTCAAAATTTTAAAAATCAAAATAGGAACGAAAGAAATGTGAGGAAAATGGAAACAAACCCAAAATGTAGGAGGCAAAAAGGCTAAGATTTAATAGAGTAAAAAAATTAAAAGTAAAAATAAAATATATAAATATATAAATATATATATATATATATATATATATATATCCGGATCTTAGTCCTCGTTTTTATAGACAAGATAAAGCAGTGCTCAAAATCTCGTGGATGCTTGGCAGAACATCAATCATGCGGAGTTGGAGACTAGAGACCTACTCATTTAAAATCAGAATATTTGCAATTTCGGATCAACTTGTCCACGATCGGAATTAATGCTCGCAAGTGTTGTACAAAGGCTAGTTGTAGACCAAAGAAAGGGACTTTAGCCTAACTATAATGTTTGGCGTATGTTTGTAAATCATACTTGAGTTAAAAACCAAAATTTGAAATCTTCTAGAGAAGTATGCAGCACGGATGCAAATATCGATGGACATGACACAACCTGGGCATAGACAACAAATCCTTAAAAAAAGGGTCTCATCCACTTGCGAGCATATGTCCAAAACATATGTCCAAACACACACGTTTGGGTATTAAAATCTCTTGATGTCCATTTATGAATGGACCAGGCTCTAAGAGAGTAGGTCCCCCCCCTAATGTAAACACAAAATTTCAAGTTTGGAAATTAAACTATTGAAAGTGCCACAAATGTAAATATAAATTGATGAATAAGTGGGTAAAATTCTATGTAATTTATTCTATTATAAGGGAATAATTCTATGATTCAATCACTTTGAGAGAGGGAAAAAAAAAAAAAAGGTCTTTGATTCAAGAATTGTGCCAATGCAAATATTGATTCAAACAAAAGATGTCCTTTGTTTCAATAGGAAAATAGACTGTGAGGTCTTTGGAACAAAATTGCAATTAATTTCTACTTGTGCACTTGTTTGAGACTCTTCATTGTTCTCGATCTTTGTGCTCTTGGAATATGCTTTGTATTTGAAGACTTGTAAGTAGAAATTCTTTTGACCTTTAAAGCTGGAATCCGACAAATCTCTGATGGATCTAAAGTTACATAAGCTTTTGAAGGCCTTGGAGTTTGATTCTAGTAAAACTCTGAGACTTAGAATCATGATTTGAATGAATGTTTCTTCAAATGTTTTTCGAATTTAAAAGTTTCAATCGAATGAAGTTTTGAATGATGAAATTCTTGGAGGTTTTAAAGGTTGATTCCAGCAAAGCTTCAAAACTTTTGAGAGTGTCCCTTCTATAAGAAATGATTAAATATGTGCTTCTAAGTCTTGATGAGGTTCAGTGACAAATAATTAATTTTGATAGGCAACACATGTAATAGTTTAAATGGAGGGACTTTAAGTTTCGTTCTCTAAGAAATATATGGCATCATTTAATTTTTCAAAGTGTCTTAATTTCAAGTAGTAAATGAAAATATATAATCAAACTACTTCTGTTACTTTAAATTAAAATATTAACATGTGATCGGCACTTTCTTTTCTTTCTTTTTTTTTTAATTTTCAATTGGTGTCACTTAGCGAATTTTTGTGAGTCTTAAAATAAAAATAGTGGGCATTAAGTAGCATTTGACACTTTATAATTGGCAATTTTGAACATACAACATGGACTCAGTGGTATGATGTGTCAAATTGTGATTGGTTGAGAAATTTCATCTTTACACTTAATTTTACCTAGTAAAATCTCTTGACTTCATTCATGAATCTTAAGATCATCTTATACATGCCACAATTTTTCTCCTTTTTCTTGTGCCACTCATTCATCAAAAATGTAGAAGAACAAGTGGAGACCTCCCTTAATGCGCTTCTAAAATATTTATTTCAATAATAAGTCTAACAGCGCAAACATTTTCGTAACTTTTTTTTTTTCACAAACTGATGATATGGACAATGATGATTGGTGCATAATAATAGTAGTCTCAATGGTAAGGTCATATAAAAGAAATGTTATTCTAACCACAATGGATCACCTTAGAAAATTGTGAAATATATTTATAAAAATATTCATGTTTCTATCATTACACTATTTATTTATATGCTTGTTTGGTAATTTAATTCCAGGTCCGACTCCCCTCCCGTTTCAAATCCTCATGTTTTCTCCCGTTTTTATCTAGATGATTGACACGTGGCAAATGACACATCCAAAGGTAAAAAAAACACCATATCAACTATGAATTTTCTCTCAATTTTTGGGTCTTTCTCTTTCATTCTCTCTTTCTTTCCTTCTCTCTGCCTCTTCCTAGCTATCTCTCCAACATTATCACCTCTGCTTGAACATTAGAGGCTTCAAGATCAGAACTTGGGAAAAAGTGAATTCTGAAAGCTAAGAGAAAACCCAAGTCTGATTTTGTATTTTTTGGTTGACAAAACCCAAGTTTGCTTCCCTTTCAATCTTAATATACAACTGAACCTAAGAAAAGAAAACCATGGAGGGATAAAAATCAATTGAAGTTTTTGACGTCGAATAGATTTGGCCATTCGGTGGTAACGTGTTGGGTCTTCAATAAGCCCAAATCAACAAGAAATATACAGTAAATTATGCGGCCAAACAACTGCTCAAAACAATGAAGAAAAAAAAAACAAAATAAAGAAATTAAAAACAAGATCGAGATAGAATAAATGATGGTTTAACAAGTAAAATGAAAATGGCTCTACAAAAGGAAGACAATAACCTGCTGGTCCTGCACACCCACCTTGCACAATAGAGCTTCTTTGGCTTTTGGCAAAAGGATCTTTTATTCCCTTTTTTTTATTTCCTCATCTATTGTCCCGCTTTTACCCCCTTTTTTCCAGAGAGCTATGATCTTGGGGCCTTTGTTTCTTAAGCGACATTGACGATGTTGGAGAGAGGGGCAAAGAGAGAGAAAATGAAAGAAAGAATGAATGAAAGAGAAAGACCCAAAAATTGAGAGAAAATTCATAGTTGACGTGGTGTTTTTTAATAGGCTGTATTGACCCCTTGTGATAAATTAACCAATTAATTAGTCAAATGAATTAATTAAGTTAATTAACATGCAATATGCATGGTAGCAAAAATTACCAAATAACTAAATGCAGCAAAAATTAAATTGACACGGTAATTTGTTTATGAATGGGGAAAACCTATAGGGCAAAAACCCCACCAGGTGATTTTAAGGTCACCACTCTCGAGAATCCACTATTATCAAAACAAGTGGTTACAAGTAAAGGAATCATAGTACCTTATACCAACCTACAGTTGAACCCTTACCCCAATACCTAATTGAACTTGTTCTGTAGTGACAATCTCTCTTTTTTAATGCACGGCTTCCAGTACATGAGTAACCAATAGATGCGCGGATCCTAGTACACGACTTAATCACCAACTTGAAAAAGATGTTGGCTGCAAAGTTCTTCAATTCATCACATGATGAAGATCACGAAGCTCCTTGGTCATAAAACTCTAAGGTGTACAAACACAGCACCTTCTTCAATAGAAAGATGAACTAGGGCAAATTCTGTCTCCGGTCACAATTTGCATGAACACAACTTTGCTTCACACTCACACAACCTTTGACAGCACTTAAAATAATCCTTATATATGTTTAGGGTAGTGAGAAAAGAAAGCCCAAACATATACACACGGATTGGATGCAAAACAGAACTGAAAATCTGTTTTTCATAAATCTCGACATATAGGGTATCTATCGAGCTAGCTATCGAGCTTCAGGCTTCAGTAGCTTTTTACACCTCGATAGACACTAGCTATCGAGGTAGCTGTCGAGTTTTAAAATCCAACACTTCTTCACTTGATTCTCAAACAGACTTGCAAGGCTTTAACACAAACTTGAGACCTTATTCCTTGAAGCATTAAACACATCCTAAATCTACTCAATTACAAGTAAAGTGTGTTTTGTCAAAGGATTAGCTAATTACATAAAATGTTGACATATGTTCCTAACATGATTCACATATGTCCTAACAATCTTCCACTTTGGCAATCTGTGCCAAAACCACAATAAACAAATGAACATATGAGAGAAGTCATAAATCACTCAACTCATACTCACTTGTTGAATACAATAAAATCTATCCTAACACAAACTCTTGAAAAATTTTGCAAGAAGAGAGTTCATGGCAAGAAGATTTTGACAACCTGTATTTCTAAAACACTTTAAACAAAACTCATCAAGTCAACTTAGTGTGAAACAGAAATATAAGATTGCATACATTAAATAAGAAACATGTGTATAAAGAAATAAAAGAAACAACACATGGAAAGATAGGTGAAACGTGATAACAACATCATCAAATATATATCAAAGATAAGTACAATGTTTGCTATCACTAAGTGGTCACAAGACTAATGTACAAGAGATAATGTATCTAAAATAGAAAGAAAATAAAAAATACAAAAATCCTCACTACATTCCTCATATACACTCCCCCAATTACAAAATCTCCTATACTAACCCTCCCCCTATGAGTATGACTACTCTAATCTCAAAACTACTCCCCCTTTTTGTCATGAGTGACAAAGGGCAAGTACATCAAGTAGACATCTCATCCTCACTAGGTGAGCGAGCACCATCATCCTCATCAGCATCATCACTGTCAGTGCCATCGTCACTCTCATCCTCAGACGCCGGTGGAGATAGAGAAAAAGCAATAGTGAAACCACCCATGACAGCCTATCGTCGTGCGATACGACCAACACGAGTGTTCACCTAACACAACTCATCATTGAGAGTGTCAAGGCAAGCATCCATGCACATAAGCTATGCCATGATGGCCTCAAGTGTCACTCCACCCATAGAAGACAAAGGAACGGAGGTGGATGGAGCGATGGAAGTAGGAGGAGTCGCCGTCTCTGTCCGGGGCTGCCTCGGTCTAAGCTGTGCCTCGCTCCATTGAATGGTAGCTGCATCTATGGCACACATCACAGGAAAATAAGGAGACTCGAGATAAGAGACAAAAAAGTGGCGAAGAAGTCGCGTGATAGCTGAAAGAAAAATAAGCTTATCATGGGTCGTCGTATCTCTAAAAACATCTATAAGAGAAAGAATGAAGTGAGAAGGGAAGTCGATAGAGATATCCTCTAAGAGGGATAGCAAAAATCGAGCATGAGGCTCTGTGATAGCATTATAGTGAGACAAAGGATGAAGAATGAATGTCATCACCATGTTCAGGAACCTCAGACCTTTAGTAAAGGCCGAGCAAGGGGTGTTTTGACGGTCACCCCAAGAAGAAGGTGCCTCACAAAAAAGAGACGAGAGTTCGTCTTTGGACACTGTTCTCAGACGATTGCAACCAGGGTAGTCAGGATGCGCTACCTTAGGAACATGTAGTACCTTGGAGACAATCTTTGGAGTAACTACTATGCGCATATCTTGAACGCGAGAGAAGAAATGAGGTACAGAAGTATCAATTCTGTGCATATTGGAGTAAAACTCCTGTATTTTCATGGAAGGGCATGTGATCGAGGCGCCACACAGTGACTCCCAACCCTTACTGTAGATGACAGTGGGTAGGTCAGTATCAGAAAAGTCCGATAAGATGACTTGGCGTTCTGAATGAATGCCTCGTTTACAAAAGTTCTCCAAGAAGTCCTTACAGGCCTTCTCAGCACAGAACTGAACATGAGATGGAGTGGAGTCAGAGGAAGAAGAAGATGCCCCAAAACAAAAAGGGTTTTGGGACGGAGCGGATTTGCATTTGGGTGCAATAGTGTAGACTAACGCAAGAAAGAGAGAGAGAGAGGGAGAAAGAGAGACAATAAAAAAAGCACCAACAACATAATATAGAAGAATATAAAAGATTAAAGGTACATATGCATGAAAATGCATGAACATGTGATATGCAAACTTAAAATACATCATGGGCTTAGTCTAATCCAAACCTACCAGCACACATCATTTCAACAAAGTAAACACACATCTAAATGCATGAAACATTGTTATAATGCAAATGTGATGCAATGCATGATGTTTTAAAACTATCTGAACAAAAACCCATCCCAAAATTTTAACAAAAACTCAAAAGTTTTGAAAAAATCTCAAAAAATTTCAAAAACCCCAAAAGTTAGGTCAAAGATCATGAAATGCATGATAAAGAGGAAGAAAGTATCATACCAGATGAAAAACAATGATCTTGAGACTGAAAATGAAGTAAGGAAGATGAAAAGATTGAGTTTTGGGTTTTTGGGAGAAGTAGAGAAGCCTTTCTATCGAAAGAGATTGGGGAGAAATGAGACAAAAATCGCGAGGATCCTATTTATAGGAAATCTCAGTTTCTCGATGGATTGAAAGCTATCAAGATTTAAAAAGGCATTTTTTAGCTAACGAAGAGCTATCAAGGATTTAATGGGAGGTGTCCACAACAAAGATTCCCTATGGATCGAGGTAGCTATCGAGCATCCAGAAGGTTTCTCATCGAAGTAGCTATCGAGAGCTATCGAGAATGTGATAACAAGCAACTGAAGGGTCTCAATAGATAGCTTAGCTGTCGAGAGGTATCGAGAAGCTATCGAGATTACTTAAAAACAATTTTTCAAGAAGAGAAAAAACACAGACATGAATGCAATCAAACAAGCTACTCAACCAAAGATCCAAACAACATTTTAAGCTCTCAAAAACATCTCTCAACAAGAAAAATGTTAAGCACATAGATCCAAAACACACACACACACACATTAAATAAGTCTAGCCAATTTTATATTTCAAAAACAAGTTGAGACAGTTTAGTGAGCATACATTAACACAAGTATTCCTTGTGATGGCCAAACACATTGTACCTGCATGTGTATCAAAAGTAGCAAAGAATTTTGCGTGTTATGTGTGAAAAACATCGCAAGATTGCATAAGTGTCTACATGTTATGACGATTTGAGATATGAGAAAATCACTTTAACTCACACACAATCATAACTGTTTGATGAGGATTATTACCTTCAAAGTACATCCTATAACTCCCACATCTCCTAGAATACACGCTTGCAATCATATATAAAACATTTGATTCTTTTTGCTTTTTATTTTACTTTGCATATTTTTCTTCTAAGCAAACCATGCATGGGCATATAAGAGATAGAAAAGAAATACCCAATGATGTTAAGCATTTGACATTCCATTTTGCTATGCCAAAGCATACAAATGTCATTTTATGATTGGCGGGCAACAGTGGTGTGATGGTTATTTATGCCTTTCTCTTAGGATTTTCTAGTCCTTCCCGTCAAAAAGAGTGATACGAGTGTTAAGTATAAAAGATTACTTAATCTTACTCACCACAAACATGAGCCACAAAGCTCACTTGCTTAGTTGTGCATAGAGATGCTCATCTAAGCTACAAAAGATACAAAGTTTAGAAAACTTTGTTTCAATAGCCATCCAAGGTACACAAGTACCAATGTACACAAACACACACTGTTTTTGTATTTTTCTGATTTTTCAATTTTTTTTATAGGAAAAACAAAATAAAGCAAAACTAAAAAATAAACAAACAAAAACATGTTAAACAAAGCAATGTATAAAACTAGACTAACTCAAAACACGAAAGCAAAACACACAAGTAATGCAAAAACAAACACAAGAATGGGAGAGAGAGAAAAAGTGACAAAATCACTTAGAGCATTTTTCCTTCCACACCTTGGAAGAAGCATTCTGTTTAGCAAACCCTTAATCCGACAATGAGGGGGAAGAATTTAAACCGTTCAAGTTTGAAAGGAACATGAGAACTTTGAGAAAATCTCCAAGAGGAGCAAAAGAGGATGGAAACTGATTCTGTTTTCTCGATGCGATCATGCTGTTGCTCTGTTGAGTGGCTAACCACTTATAGCAATTAGGTCAAGTATGTCCAGCTACGCCACATGACAAAAATGTTGTTTTTTCTGTTTGGGATTTTGAGTATTTCCCTTCTTAGCCTTAAGGTTCTTAATCTCTTTTTTATCAAGCTTAGGGGGTACTCCCAAGATAGATTTACCCTTATCTATGTTCTCACTAGCTAATACATTTTTAACATTATTGTTCTCAATTTCAACATTATTTGCAGGAGGAACAAAAACAGTAGAACTAGAAGTAGCAATACTAGGAGAAGAGAAATCATACCCTAAACCGGTTCTATTGGAAGCAAATTTCTAAAGGCTGGGCATCTCATCAAGCTTTGCACTTGAAGTTCTTTCCAACTGGGCTCTGACTTGGAACAATTCTGCCTCAAGCTTCTTGGTTTTCTCAGCCAAGAAATTGTTCTCAATTCTCAGTACTCCAATGGTCTGATTTGCTTCATCAAATTTTGTGGAGTTTTCTTCTCGTTCAAGCTCCACTTTACTAAGCTAGTTGATGGTCAGCCTATACAACTTCCTGTACTTTTCTGAGACCTTGTATAACTTTGCATAGGCTGTGTAGATGTCATCTTGTTCATCCATCTTTTCAAACTTAGACTCCACCAATTCCTCTTCTTCATCCACATCTTCAACAATCCCCTCAGTAGAATTTACAATGGCAGTGAAGACATTTAGGATTCCATCATCCTTATTATCAGAATCATCCTCATGCTCAATGTCGCCAATATAGCAGCAAGTGCCTTGCTCTTCCCAATAGTCTTGAGATACGTAGGGCACTCTTGTTTCACGTGACCGAAGCCTTGACACTCAAAGCACTTTAGCCCTGAGGGAACAATGTACTGAGCGCCATCTCTAGCATCCTTCTTCCTTTTGTCTTGGTTTTTGAACTGTGAAGAATTGGACTGCCTACGGTCCTTGTCAAATCCTTTCATGTTGGCATTCTTCATAAACTTCTTAAACTGCCTCGTGATATAGGATTTCATCTTAGAATTTTCATCACCCTGAAGACTCATCAGTGTCACTGCTCTTGGCCTTCAATGCCATGCTTTTGCTCTTACTTGATTTCTCGATCCTTGTCAACCCCAATTCATAGGTCTGTAGGTTGCCGACCAATTCTGACAAAGAAATTTTGTCAATATCCTTTGGTTCCTCAATCACGGTGATCTTGGCATGAAATCTCTCGAGTAAAGATCTGAGCACTCACAATCTTGGGTTCAGGAATGGTTTCCCCAAGATTAAAGGATGAGTTCACTATGTCCTTGAGCTTGGCATAGAGCTCATTGAATGACTCATCCTTCTCCATCTTAATCTCTTCAAAGCTCATAGTGAGTCTATGAAGCTTTGAATCCTTGACAGCCTTGGTTCTTTCATAAGTTGTCTGGAGAATGGTCCATGCTTTCTTAGCAATTTCAGTAGAGGATATCTTCTTGAATTCCTCATTAGTGATGCACTGAATAAAGCATTCAATGCCCTACTATTAAAGTTTGCCGCCTTAATCTTAGCATTATCCCAGTCGGCCGGTGCTTCCGTATGCTTGGTCCAACCTATTTCCACAGTTTGCCACACTTTTTCATCTAATGATTGCAAGAAAGCTCTCATGCATACTTTCCAATATGCATAGTTAGTGCCATTAAATAAATGAGGTATAATAAGAGATTGTCCTCTATCCATGACAAACAGGGGTCAATGGATCACACAGCAAAGATTAACACCTAATCAGAGCGTGTCTGCTCAGATACCACTTGATAGGCCTTGAATGTATTGACCCCTTATAATAAATTATCCAATTAATTAGCCAAGTAAATTAATTAAGTTAATTAACATGCAATATGTATGGTAGCACAAACAAATCACCAAATAACTAAATGTAGTAGAAATTAAATTGACATAGTTATTTGTTTACAAATGAGGAAAACCTACATGGTAAAAACCCCACCAGATGATTTTAAGGTCACCACTCTCGAGAATCCACTATTATCAAAACAAGAGGTTACAAGTAAAGGAATTCCAGTATCTTATACCAATCTACAGTTGAACATTTACCCCAATCCCAACTGGACTTGTTCTGTAGTGACAATCTCTCATTTTCAATGCACAACTCCCAATACATGACTAACCAATAGATGCGTGAATCCTAGTATGCAACTTAATCACTAACTTGAGAAAGATATTGGCTGCAAAGTTCTCCAGTTCATCACACGATGAAAATCACAAAACTCCTTAGTCATGAAACCCTAAGGTGTACAAACATAACAGCTTCTTCAATAGAAAGATGAACTAGGGCAAATTTTGTCTCCAATCACAATTTGCATGAACACAACTTTGTTTCACACTCGCACAACCTTTGACAGCCCTTAAAATAATCTTTATATATGTTTAGGGTTGTGAGAAAAAAAAAAAAAAAAAACCTAAACATATACACACATATTTGATGCAAAACAGAACTGAAAATCTGTTTTTCATAAATCTCGACAGATAAAGTATCTATCAAGCTAGCTATCGAGTTTCGGGCTTCATTAGCTTTTTACACCTCGATAGATACTAGCTATCGAGCTAACTGTCGAGTTTTAAAATCTAACACTTCTTCACTTGATTCTCGAATAGATTTGCATGGCTTTAACACTAGAACTTATGACCTTGTTCCTTGAAGTATTAAACACATCCTAAATCTACCCAATTACAAGTAAAGTGCATTTTGTTAAAGGATTAGCCAATTACATAAAATGTTGACATATGTTCCTAACATGATTCACATATATCCTAACAATTTTTACCTTTGAATGTGTCATTTGTCACGTGTCAATCATCTAGACAAAACTAGAGAAAACATGAGGATTCTAAATGGGAGGGAAGCTGGACCCTTTAATTCCCACACCTTCTAAAATTAGAACAAATACAATCTTCTTTCTTCTTTTAGTGGGTCTTGGAAATCTACTATATAACTTTTTTTTTCCTATTTTTTCATCAAAAAAGTTAAAATTCTCTCTCTCTCTCTCTCTCTCTCTCTCTCTCTCTCTCTCTCTCTCTCTCTCTCTCTCTCTCTCTCTCTCTCTCTCTCTCTCTCTCTCTCTCTCTCTCTCTCCAGGAATTGTGTGAAGGGGCACTGATCTCGCTTATGCATATGTGTTCATTATTTGGTACCTCAAGCTTGACGGAAGGGCGACCAAGGGTGAATGTCATGTGACAACCACTAGCTCCTCGTGCAATTGCAGGAAGTTTGTGGAAGTAAACAGTCACTTGGGGAGTCATTAGTAGACCTATTTACAATGCAAAAGTAAAATGTATTAAATAAAATGTATAACTAACATAGTTGGAGTTGAAAAGGGGAATGGGTCCCACCGGGCGTGCCAAAAATTATGTTGACAAAAATTGTTAGCTGATGTTTAACAAAAATTGTCAAATTATATTTAACAAACATTATCAATTTATGTTTAACAAGAATTTTTAAATTATGTTTAACAAGAATTGTCAAATTATGATTAACAAGAATTTTCAAATTATGTTTAACAAAAATTGTTAAATTATGTTTAGCAAGAATTGCTATTTAGTAAAATTCATCAAACATAATTTCACCCATATGCCTTTTGGCGTATGAGTTTTATTGATTTGAGTAGTGCCCATTCAAGATAATGTATCTCTTAATTACAATCTCTTATTTCAAGAGAAGACCTTTTGATTCCAACCACGTCGTCTTTGTACATAAGTTTATTTATTTTCATGCTTGAGGGGATATGTGCTTTTATTTATTTGTACATAGGTTGCCTACGTTCCCTTGACGGGGATCAAGCAAATTCGTAGTTCTTAATGTTGCGGTTTTAGATTTAAAATCCTCACATATGGTTTTCTCCAATTTAAATGATGGACATTTAAGTCAAGTACTTGATGTTTAATTAAGCATTGACTTCATTTTGTTTTGGATGAGATAATTGATTTTAATCTCAAGATCCATTGAATTAGTTTGAAGAAGTTAGAAACTTGAAAGTGATTAGGAATGTCAAGAATCCTATTTTATTTTTATGAACAAGTTTTGGGAATTGGAAAAATTACTCAAATCAAATTTTATGGTCATTTTATTTTGAGAATTATTAACTCCAATCTTGATTAAGAAATTAGGAATCCCAAAGAATTAGTCATGTTGGAATTTGAAGGAATTAGAATCCCCACTTTATTTAAAATAATTTTGGGAGTCAAGGACTCCATTGTGTTGGGTTAAGATAGCTTGACCCCGGTTAATTAATTTAATTACCCAAGTTGATTAATTAGGTTCAATTGCATGCAAATCGTGGAGGCACCAACAAATCACCAAAAATACTAAATGCTACGGAAAATAAATTTGACACGATAATTTGTTGACAAATGGGAAAAACCTCACAAGGCAAAAGTCCCATCGGGTGATTTTAAGGTCACCACTCCCAAGAATCCACTAATCAACAATCAAGCAATTACAAATATAAGAAATCTTACCAACTGCCTTGGTGTATCTTGAAATACCAACCTACAATTGAACCTTCGCTCCAATACCCAATTGAACTTGATCTTATAGTAGCCTTCTTTCCCTTGATGCACAAACCTCCAATTTGTCACTAGCTCATTTGCATGAATCCCAATACGTGACTAACTCCAGCAACTTGAATTGTTGTTATTGGCTGCAAAGTTCTTCACTCTATCAATAATGAAGATCAAGAAGCACTTGATTACAAAACCCAATGGCGTACAAACGCAGTAGCTTCTTACAAAGAAATTAAGCACTTTTTCACTATATCCGTATATGATGGCTTTTAAAATAAGTCTTATATATGTCTAGAGTTGTGAGAAAAGAAACCCTACACATACACATAAGCTTAGGCCAAATTTCAGATCTGGAAATTCTGAAATCGTAATTCTCGATAGATCGAGCTGGTATCGAGCTTCGAATTAAGTCTCAATAGCAGTTATCTGTCGAGAATTAATGAGCAGCTTTTCTTCACTTGTTTCTTGGATCAATCTTCATGTCTTTAATACTTGACTTGAATAACATGTTTCTTGAAGTACTAAATCCATCTTAGATCTACCCAATTACACATAAAGTGCATTTTGTCAAAGAATTAGCCAATTACAAAAAATATGACTCTAACAATCTCCCCCTTTGGCAATCCATGACAAAGCCATAAACGAAAATTATAAGAGAAGTCTAACACAACTATCCCATAACTTACAAAAGTACATAAGACTAACCCTACCACAAACTCTAGAGAAACTTTGCAAGATGAGAGATCATGGCATGGTAGACTTGCAACCTGTCTTAACTAAAATTCTTAAATAAGATTTATTAAGGCATAAAGTGTGAAACATAGACAAGTTGTATAAAATAAGAAACATGTGTAGAAAAAAAGAAAAGAAACAACACATGTGAGAAAAGGTGAAAAACATTCATCATCATATATATATAGAAAGAAGAATACAATGTATGTAAAAATGGTCATAAGACTGCGGTACATGAAGTGAGAAAAGATACATCAAAACCTCACTACATCCCTCAAAGCACTCTCCCCCTATCTAGAATATCCTATGCTATCTCTTCCCTTAACATAATGACTACTCTCATATACAAAACTACTCCCCTTTTTTTTATTACGAGTGACAAAGGGTGCATCGCTGAGAGGTCGTCATCTCATCATCATTAGAAGAGTTAGAACCATCAGTATCATCATCATCATCTCCACCAAAAGAGGACTCCTCAACAGGTTCAGGTGAAGGTGAGGACGTGAAACCACTAAGGCGAGACTAGCAACGAGTGATGCGACCAATTCTAGTGTCCATCTGACACATCTCATTAGACAGATGGTCGAGATGACTACCAAAATTAGCACGCATGTGCTGAAGCTGATCCATGATGTCAATGAAAGAGACATCTGCCCTAGAAGAGGAAGAATGGGCAGATGAAGAAGAGGGTCGAGGGGTAGGGGCTGCATCCATTGTCTCCACATGTGGCCACTTCATAGCTAGTTACGTTGTACTCTTCCAAATAGACTCCTTGCTAATAGCACCCATGACATAGAAGAGAGGAGAGGGAGGAATGGTGATATGCATGTGTATGAGGATGCATGTGATAACTGAAGGAAAGATGAGCTTATCACGTGTAGCTGTGTTTCGATAGACCTCTATAATAGACTCTATCATGTGTGACAGAAAATCTATAGACAGATCCTCTATGAGAGGAAGAAGAAAACAAGCACAAGGCTCAATGATAATGTTATAGTGTAACCGTGGAGTGAGAATATAGGTCATCACTATATTAAGGATCTTTAGACCCTTAGCAAACTTAGTTGTGGAGAAATTTAGATAACCTACCCATAACATGGTCTTTTCACAAAATAGTGAGGCCAACTCGTCTCTAGAGATAGAAGAGAGACGCTTATGACTAGGGTAATCCGGATGATCCACCTTAGGGATGCGTAATACCTCGAAAATGAGCTCTAGGGTAACTACGATACGTGTACCACGGAATACTGTAGTAAACCGAGGCACAGAAGTATCGATGGCGTGCATATTGGAGTAAAACTTCTGTATGAACACGTAGGGACACCTCAAGGGTTTCTCACATAGAGAAGCCCATCCCCGAAAGTGAAATGCACTAGGTAGAAGAGTGTCTGGAAAGTCAGACAGAATGACTTGGTGTTCTGAATGAATCACCCAGCTAGAGAAATTCTCATCAAAGTCCTTTTGGGCATCTTCATTACGAAAATGAACAAAGGGAGGAATAGAAGAAGACGAAGAAGCGGAACGACGACATGAGATCGGGTTCCAGGAGGGGTCTGACTTTTTAGGTGCCATAGACAAGAAACTAAACCAGAAAAGGGAAGAAAAAGAAAACATGAACATAGCAGAAAGTTCAGGAAAGAAGGAAAGAAAGAACTATGCATGGTAATGCATGAGTATATGACGTGTAAAAGTATATTGCATCATGGGCAAAAACTCAATTCAATCTAACATCACTCACAAGATATAATCAGTCACACAATCCTAGAATGCATGAAACAATGTTGTAATGCACATAGAATGCAATGCATGAACATGTGATAACAATTAAACAAGACCCATCCCAAAAATTTTAGCAAAAACACAAAAACCCCAAAATTTTTCCAAAACTAGAAAACTAGGTCTAAATGCATGAAGAAGGTGAAAAATAGAGGATTAAGAACACTTACCAAGAAATTGAAGCTTAGGTAAGGCTGAAATCTTGAAGGGAAGAGAGATATAGGTGAAAAATGAGGTTTGGGTCGAGAGAGAAGAGATAGGTATTGAGATGTTTGAGAGTGAGAAAAATCGGGTCGAACCTCAACTATATATAGAAAAACGCAGCTTGATAGATCGAGGAGGTATCGAGAATTAATTCTCGATAGATCGAGAGATATCAAGGAAGTGTCGACGGCAAAAAGGTCTCGATAGATTAAAAAGGTGTTAAAAAGTTATCAAGCTGATAGAAGCTCCAGGAAATTAGCTCGACAGATCGAGCTATCTGTCGAGAGGTGTCGAGAACAAACCCAAAAATCTCGATAGAAGAGGCATGTGTTGAGCTGTTGTCAAGATGCTGTCAAGGAAGTATCGAGCAGCTATCAAGAGGCCAAAAACAAGGATTTTCAAGGAGGAAAAACAACACAAGATGTATGCAACAAGATAGACACTATAACAAACATCCAAGCAGCATGCTAAACACTCAAACACACTATCAACTCTAGATGCATAGCATTCCTAGATCAAAACATTCTAAACAAGTCTAACCGAATTTATTTTCAAAAACAAGTTTAGACAATTTAGTAAACATATATTACCACATGTATTCCTTGTGATGGCTAAATCACATTGTACTTGCACGTGTATCAAGGGAAGTAAAGAATATGTGTGTTGTGTGTGAAAAATTTGCAAGAAAGCATAAGTGATTCATATTATGAAGAGTAATGATATAAGAAGATCAATTACACCCATACACAATCATAACAATTTGATGGGGACCATCACATTCGAGATACATCATATAACTCCCACATCTCCTAGAAACACGCTTGCAACCATATTAAAAGCATTTTGATTATTTTTGCTTTTCATTTTCTTTGCATATTTTTTCTTTTAAGCATATCATGCATGGGCATATAGGAGAAAGAAAAGAAAATACCCAATTATGTAAGCTAAGCATGTTGATTTTGCTTTGCAAGTGTTATACCTTACCGAGCACGGCTTTTATGAATTGCACGCAGATGTTTTATGATTGACGAGTTTTAGTGGTGAGATGGTTATTTATGCATTTTTCTTATGATTTTTTTGTCCTTCCCATCAAAAAAAGTGATATGAATATGAATGATAGAAGATCAACCAACCATACCCATCACAAAAATGAGCCACAAAGCTCACATTGCGTAGTTGTGCATTGAGATGCACATCTAAGCTACAAGTGATACAAAGTTTGGTGAAGTCCTTCTTCTTACCACCCTTGCTTTTCAACTTAGCCTTAGAAGAGGAAGCTTTAGCCATATTGGTATCAACACTGGTTGTACCAAGGATGCCTTCTGCTGCCACTAATTCATTCATTAATTCAGACAAGGTATAAATCTTTTTGTTCATATTATAATTAAGTCTGAATTCTTTGAATGATTCTGGCAAGGATTGGAGTATCATATCCGCTTAGGATTCTCCATCAATGTTGGCACCTAAAACCTCTAGTGTATTCAGATAAGAGATCATCTTAAGACAATGCTCTCTTACAGGAGTCCCTTGAGCCATTTTGGTATTCAAGATAAGCCTCATAGTGTCTTGCCTAGCTAAACAGCCTTGCTCACCAAACATCTCCTTCAAACTTAATATTATGTCTGAAACTAGTTCCACATCCTACATTTGATGTTGTAGAACATTTGAAATAGATGCTAGGATATAGCACTTAGCCATCTCATTAGATTTCTGCCAACAATCATATCATTGTTTTTCCTCGGAAGCAGCAACTAATGAAGGAAAGTTTGGACATGGTTGATTAAGCACAAATTTGTGCTCTTCAGCGGTGAGGACAATGTCTAAGTTTCTTTTCCAGTCAACATAGTTTGATCTAGTAAGTTTGTTTTGATTAAGAATAATAACAAGTGGGCTAAAAGATGCCATGATTAAATCTAAAAACAATAAACATGAATATAATTAGTAAACTGTACATTATCTATTTAGCCTATAAACATATAGTATGGAACCTCAATAAAACCATAATATAAAATATGCAACAACAACCCAATCCCATATTCAATATCCCTCAGCATAGAGTGAACATTAAATACTATGATTGATTGAAAATATCTTTCATTATTAGTGCTATCTTGATAACTCTTACCAAACATTATTAATATGCCATTATTCATTTAGCCACTAAATAATAATAGTAAGAACTCAACATAGAGGATAGTATAATATTTAGTCTAGTGTACACCATTACCTAGATTCATATGTAGCCACATTTCATCTATCATCAAAAGTTGAATCTAGTAGTACCATGATACAAAACACCCTCCGCATGGAATGCAAGGCTCGAGGACAAGACAAGGTGTTTGCTCACACCACTATAAAACTAGAAGTTCAACCTTATAGTACTATGAAATAAACACCCTCCACATGGAATGCAAGGCTCGAAGCCAAGACAAGGTGCCTACTTCACTCTACTATGAACTGGTAATGGAGGTCATGAGAGTCAACCCTTGAATCTCTCTCTCACTAGAAATTTTAAAAGAAAGGTTTTTATTTGGAAAAAAAATGTGTAATCTCATCACACATGGCTTTGCACTTTATCTATGTTTTAACACTTAGTGAAATTTCAAAAAATAGTTCATTCGATCGGTCGAAAGGTATTTCTTGATCAATCGAAACATTTAATAAATCCATTTCAAAGTTTCTAGATAACTAGATCAATTCTCTATTCCTATTCGATCGATCGAAAGGAATATCCGATCGATTAAAAGGAATTCTCGATCAATCAAAAAATTGAAGAAATTCATCACAAAGTCTCTGGATGACTCGATCGATTCCCAATTCCTGTTTGATTGATTAAAAGGAATTCTCGATCGGTCAAGACTCATGAAACTGAATTTTTCAAATTTTTTCTAGTAACTGTTTTTGACATTTCACTTGAACAAAAAATAGTTCCTTGATCATATCAGAATGAGATTAAGATCAAAACTAAATTTCATTGATGTTATAGTCTCTAAGTTCATTATGACAGGGTTAAACTCAAACTTAAACAACATCATAACATCAATATCAGTTTTATCAAACAATAGTTCTAAAATACGCAGAAAAATTATTGCTAAATTTTCAAAAACATGAAAACGGTTTTCTTTGATTCTAAAACTCACTCAACACGTTATACAAACATGAGATTGAAGACCACTCTGATACCAAATGTTGGGAAAACACTTGGAAAATACAGTTTTGTATCTCATACAAAAACACGTAGCAAAATATAAACGAATCTACTTCATTAATGAGAGATAACATGCAAAATCTAAAGAATAAAGTTTCTCTCTAAACTAGTTTGGAGAGAAACCCTACAAACTCCTTATATATCTTTATATTGAGTGTGAATTTTGAAAATCTAACCGTTGAATTGCATGTTCTTATTATATCCTTAGTGCTTATAAAATTTCAAGAAGATCAAAGATCAATTACTATGTCATCAAACAAATATTAAATTTTCAAATTTTTATGATCTAAAATTATGTATAAAATATAAGTTTATTAATTGAATAGTAAATAACATCCGATTTGAACGAAATTTGATATGCATGTTAAGAACCTAAGGAACATGAAATTTAACAGTTAGATTTTCAAAATTCAAACCAAAAAAGATATATATGAAAAGTTTGAAGAGTTTCTCTCCAAACTAGTTTGGAGAGAAACTTCGTTCATTTTAGAAACAAAGAACAAGACAGCGTACCTTGATGCAGTGAAATTCAAAACAAATGAAGATTAGACTTGGGATGCCTTTCAATCTTCACTATAATTCCACAATGTATCCAAAATGTGCAGTCTCTCAATCAGTTCTATATGTACTTATTTAAGAGAATAACCACGTGTCTCTCTTTAAAAAAAAAAAAAAAAAAAACTTAGAATCTTTCTCCTTTTTAATCATACATATATTTCTGCACTTAGCGGTTACTTTATTTAATAACTCTTATTAAATAAATAACTGATTATCTAATTGGGTTAGCCTTTTGGGCCAGCCCAATTAGGTTTTAGTGTGTGGCTTGGAGTGGGACCAAAATGGACAAATAAAGCTCTAGTTCCAATGGACTTTGGACTTATCTATCAATTCTTGACAAACTCAAAGTTACCATTAATTATATTCAATACCACTATATAAATATAATTGCACTCTAGGTCTTATTAATAAATTATATCCCAAAACTTTATTAAACATATAATCCCTTCATTAAAATATTCGTAGTAATACAAAGTCATAATATATAACTGTCACTTTGAAGATTACTACATCTTGATCCTTAAGTATCCGGTTTAATCCTTTAAGTTATTTATATATACTTTATGAAATCTAATTTCATAAAATACAAACTTTAGTAACTCTTTACTAAAGTGGTTAGGCCTAACACTCTGAATAACCAAACTCATTAAACTTATCTCAAGAAAATATTTTATATCTCTATAAAGAGACTGAATTTCATCTTGAAAATATGTGTTCCTTCAACATTACGTGTGGTTGTCTAACATACTGAGATTTTAAACGTTTGTCTAGATCTCACTCCTGATATATTAAAGCAACTTACATTTCATGATCGGGTTTACTATTCCCTCGTGATTGAGAGTTTATGTAAATGAGAAATCGTGAGATTTATTATTCATTTGACAGTTGTTAATAGAATAATAAATCTCACGATTTCTCATTTACATAAACTCTCAGTCGGGTTTACTATTTCCTCGTGATTGAGAGTTTATGTAAATGAGAAATCGTGAGATTTATTATTCATTTGACAGTTGTTAATAGAATAATAAATCTCACAACGATCCAGTTTAATATGTTTTATACACTTAAAACATATTAACATATCAACTAGAAGTCTTTACTTCCATAATCAAGACAAATCATTTTAATTGACATGTTATAGTCTTCGCAGATGAAATACCCAATTTCATCGCCGACTACGAACTAAGATTTTGAGTTTACAAAAAACGTGTGATTTATATCTTCTGTGACTAAATCACATACAATGCATCTCAAGAACTATATTATAATGTCCAAACATTCATACTACCATTATTTTAAATAATAATAAAACAAATTTATTATATAGAATATAATGTCATACATAGCATACAATAGGATTTTATGGCACTAATCCTAACATTTATCCTCTCAACCAAACAGAACTCTTATTAATGAACAACAATACAATCAAATTTATGTAGAAGATGAAAGGGTTGCCAACGGTGCTCCAAAGAATAGCAGCAACTCTTATTCCCATTTGCATCTAATCTGATGAGTGTGCTTAAAATCATAGTTCAGTACCAAACTTCCATGGAGTTGCTTCAATACAAACCTCTCAACCAAAACATAGCAACCAAATTTCTTCCACCCACCTATCCCCCCAAACTCCTCTACTCTTTTCACTGTCACATGCCTTTCATTCCCCCTAACCCACCCAGCCCTTTCCTGCTCCCACTTCATTCTCTCAACTATTGCTAGACTCAAAGCTACACTGCTTTGTTGTCCCACATTACTAGAACTCCTAAACCACACCAACCCGTCAGCCACATTTCCATCATCAGTTTGAGCTTCTCTTCCAGAAACTGTAACCACTTCTACTTGAACAACAGCATCCACAACCACAGTATTGCCATAACTATAATTATTCTCACATGAAAATATTTGTTCCCATTTTTGCTCTAGTGTCATCTCATAATATATTGATTTTCCCATGTTATCCTTCAATGTCTTTATTCCTTCCTTAATAAACATGAAGGGACAGTACCATTTTCCCACAACCACAGGTTGTGAGCTCATATTGGATAATGGTAAGTTGAATTCTGGTAGGCGCGCACGGAGGGCAGTGTCTAGGCCTTGTGCTTCACCTAACTCGAAATCAGGGGAAGTTGAGGCACGTACTTTCCACCCTTTTTTCCCCAAAAAATATGGAGGAATTCCATCTAGAGCTATGGATTTGGCAACAAAACCACCCCAATTATTCATGGTCCCTCCTTTACGACACATTTCAAATTGCTGATATACATTATTGGGATCCAAACATTGTGTTGGTAAATCACAAGTGTTGCCACTAAAACAGCAGACGTCCATATGATCCTCCTTTGAATTTGTGAATGCCTCCCTAGAAAACAATTGGAATATGAATTAGAGCAATTAATTAGTAAAACATGTCTTCTTCTTGGTAAGTAAATTTATATTAAAACTAAAGAAAACCAAGAACAACATCACTGGGGCATATAGGGCCAGGCATACCCCAGGGAAGAAAACAAACTTGCATTGACACTAGTTGACTAGAGGACTATGAACCAGAAACGCATCTTAACTTAAACACAAGTACACAACAAAAGGATTTGGCTTAGTCTGCAAAAGAAAAACTAAACTAAACTATACGGTGTCAATATGATAATAGTTTTATCTCAATTACTCAGTCTTTGTTGTACAGTAAGAAACAAGATGACCATGTTAAGTGTCTAGGAATGGCTTTCTAAAAACAGAGAAGTATTTCGCCAAGAAGGGGAATTGCTGTCTATATCTAATTAGTTCCCAAGCATTGCTGATAGAGAAGCATCCAGACGGGTCTCCCACCCACATTTCATCAATCTTAAACTTTCTATTTTCATTTTTCTTAAAATTGCTAGGCACTCCTCCACCTCCAGAAACATCCACTACGTATATTCAGCAGCCAGAAATTCCTATCATTGGGCAAACAAGTCACCAATAATATTGCCTATCAATGGTAAAATGCAAGTTGCCAAAACAGGCAAAATTAATTAATGTCGGAGCTAGAATTTATGTCATCAATGATAGGCTTAGATCTATCTTATTAATTAGGTCATCTTAACAGCTGCTTTTAAAACAATTGTTAATAAATTATTTTAAAAAACTTCTGACACTACTTTCATAAGATATATAGAAAACAGTAAAAAAAAAAAAAAAATTAATTGGTTTTTTTTTTCTCATGAAATATTTCTAAAAATATTTCCTAAACCAATCAACTTAGTCATCAATTAACTTTTCCCTTACTTTATATGGCCTGGCAGCCTACAATTCAGGTCGTTCAGTGCTCCTAGTTGCATCAGTCTTGGGCAATTCTTTTGCATCAGGATAGGTAATTAAATTGTAAACAAAGATAGTTTCAACATATAATAAACAAATATCAATAATGAGTAATGATTGTCATAATCTTAAGGGAAAAAGTACGTAATTTGCTTGTAAGAAAATAATTATGTAATCAACTAATTAGGCTAATAAAAAGTGATAAAAAGAATTACGGATCAATTACAGGAAAAAGTTTAACTACAAAATTGATTGTAATGTAAGACTACAATTTTACTCAATATCTTTTTATTGGAGGTGAATTTTGATAAATTCACTATTGAATTACATTTTCTTCTTATATCCTTCATACTTGCAAAATCTTTAGAAAATTAAATATTAATAGTTATGTCATCAATAAATTGTTTAAATCACAAGTTTTTGTAGTTTAAAATTATGCACAAAATATAAATTTATAAACCATATAGTATATAATATATGATTGTCACAAAATTTGACATTTGTATTAAGAGCGTAAATAACACGCAATTCAACATTTAAATTTTCAAAATATATAGTAATATTAATTTTTTTAAAAAGAAGTTGTAGCCTTATTAGGCTAGAACGAATTTTATAACTAAATTTTATCCTTAGAAAAGATATTCGGCTACTAAAACTAACCTACAGAGAAACGAGAAATCAGCAATAAGACTATGACATAAGTAAGCGTTCTTTGTGATAAGTAATGCATACCCTTTATCCTTCCCGTGTGGTTGTATCGCATAGTAGAGGTTGGAAGACAGTGGCTGATTGAGGACTGGAATGAAGATAACATTCTGAAAATGATGAGCTGTGTTACACGCGACCCCGATGCCTGTTGTGTATCGATGTTCTAGGCTCTTGTTCTGGGGAAAAGGAAGGTCCTTGATGTCATTACTCCTAAACAATCCGAAACATGAAGTGGGTTCAGCTTCTTCATCTTCGATGACCAAAATACCAGAACTCGGACCCTCTGGTGGAGGCAAGGAAAGCGCATCAGGAGACTTTCTGTATAATGAAAGAGGCCTCGTCACATACATCTCTCTAGAGTTCAAATGAACTTTGATTTTTGCTTTACCACAATTTCTTTTTGGCTTTGTAGCTTGTTCTTTGTGGTCTTTGCTTGAGTTACCGCTTAGCTGACCTGACTCCCGTATATGTAGGCCCCTTTATCATGATTGTTTTTATTAATATACCGGTGAGTCCAATTATTCTTAGTATGTCAAAATTGACTTTGACCAAATTTATTTAAGACTTAGCCTTAGCCACTTGCAAAATGGCATTACCAGAACTAGTCACTGTCAACATGGAAGGAGTCCAATATCCTCTCACTAAACCAAGACTTTTTTTTTTCCCTTCGACGATAAGAAAAATAATTATAGATCAGTTGATTACATAGAGGGAAGCACAGATAACTGAAGGATTGGAATCATTCAAATAAGGAGGAATTCATCCCGTCTTGTGGTATTGTTGGTATAAGCGTGTGTTCCAAACACTTTTATTCTTATTTATTTTTTAGCTGTTGAAAATTTATGAGAAAAATAGTTATTGGGTAATTATGAAAAAAATAGACGTTAGGCAATAATTGATAATATAGTCGTTGAGCTTTTAAGGGTTATTAGTAACCAATAACTATAGACTGTTATCTTCATAAGTAGTCTATATAATACTCATCATAACACCTTTTCTAAAGAGTCTTTTTACTACTTTATATTTTAGATATACACAATTCTACTATCTTTCTCTCCCACATATTTTTCTACAAGAATATTTGTTTTTTTTTTTTTAAGAAAATGCAATAGAAGGTTGTTCTTAAACCTTTTGTGAGTGGAAGTGCGTACATCACAAAAGTCAACGCTATAGTCTAATCATGGAGGGTTGTTTGGCCAAGAGAACTAATCGCACCAAATTTTACTTTGAGTAGCACGAATCAACCTTTAAGGACAACACTCTTTACGTGATTCTATAACACTGTGAGATTGTTCCTAAATTTACTTAAATTTATATTATTATTGCTTATTTACATTCTTGCTAATTATTTGGGATATTGTTTGTTGTATCAAACTTGTTTATTCATTATTATTTTTCCAACAATCTTAAAGGTTGATTTAGTTTCTCAAAATGGATAAACAATCTTAGAGTCATTTCAAAAATTACCAAGCTTGAACCTTTTGATGAAAATAATTTTAAACATTAGAAAGAAAGAGCTTTGCCCATCTTGGAATTTACTAAAATTGATAGCGTTCTCCATGAACCCAAACCCGATGATCTTGAAAAATTAGCAAAGTGGTTAAAAATAAATATATTATGTACACATACTATTAAGTGTGGTTTAGCTAATAAGTTATTTGATAATTATTGTCATTTTACTTATGCTAAAGATTTATAGGATGAACTTAATGGTCGTTATCGGTTTGAGGATGAGGGTGCTAAAAAATTTGCTACGGCTAAATATATGTTGTTTCAAATGTGTGAAGAAAAAATTGTTTCTAACCAAATTGAAGATTTTCAAAAATTAGTTTCTGACTTAGCCAAAGAGGGTGATAATTTACTTGAAAGGTTTGTGGCTCATGGCCTTGTTTATAAGTTGCCGGACTCTTGAAAAGAGTATAAGCACCAGTATAACCATCATAGAACCTATTTACATTTTCAACAAACTATTGTTGATATTCAAATAGAAGAGACTAATAAGATGTCCGAAATTTCTTCTAAAACGAAGAATTTGCTTCCAAGGCTAATATTGTAGAGAGAGAACCCTTTAGACCTCCACAAAACAATAAGAAATATGATCCTAGAGGCAAAGGAAAGTTTTATAACAAAAATAACCCAAATCCTCAAATCCAAAAGAAAAAATGTAATTGTTTCAATTGTGGTAGGACAGGTCATTATACGGCAATTTGTAGAGTGAGAGGAAACTTCAAAAACAATAACAACAATAAAGGCTCAACATCAAACAAAGCAAATGTGGTGGAAACCGAAGAGGTCATTGCGGCAGTGGTGTTCGAGGCACATTTGGTCTCAAGTGTGAAAGGATAGGTAGTAGATTCAACTTACACAAGACATATTGGTGCATTCAAATAGTAGTTTACTTCCTACACTCCAATAGTGGAAGGCATCGAGTTTGTTTATGTTGTGGACAATAGGCCTGTACCAATGAGTGGCAAAGGGAAGGTACTCTTGAAACTAACTTTCAGTAAAACTCTTTCACTGACCAATGTCCTCCATATACCTCATTTTCGACACAATCTCATCTCGATACGTTTGCTTGGTAAAGCTCGTATTAAAGTTCTATTTGATGGTGGCATAGTTACTTTATCTAAAAATGAAATCTTTGTTGGTAAAGGTTATGATAATGATTATCTTTTTGTACTTAATGTTGATCAAGTCATTAGTGAAAATGGTTCATCTTCTTTTTCTTACTTGGTTGATTCTATTGATGTGTGGCATGGTAGACTTGGACATATAAGTCTTGGTTACATAAAGAAAATGAAAGAAAGTGGAATCATAAACTCACTAAGTGAAGCAAACATGGAAATATGTGAAATTTGTGCCGAAACTAAAATCACTAAGAAACCTTATAAATCTGTAACAAGAGAATCCAAACACCTTAGTTTGGTACATAGTGATGTTGGAAAAATATATGTTTGTATCACATACAAAACATACGCAGCAAAAAAATTAACGAATCTATTTTATTCACAATTGATAACATGTAAATTTCAGAATATAAGAATAAAAGAGTATACCTTGATGATGTGAAATTCAAAACCAAATATTAGAAGTACTTAGGAACACTCTTAATCTTTACTCCAATTCCACTTGTGCCTAAGAAGTGTGGTCTCTCAATCAGTTTATATGAATGTGTTTAAGAGAGAATAAGAGAGTGTCCAACACTCACATACAAACCATTTCATTCTCTTACAAAATTATGTATGTTTCTCTCTTTGTATCTAACTGATTATCTAATTGGGTTAGCTTTTGGACCATTCCAATTTGGCTTAAGTACGTGGCTTGGAGTGGGAACAAATAAAACACTAGCTCCAATGGGCCTTGGGCTTTTATGTTAACTCTTGACAAGTCCAAAGTTATCATTAATTATATTTAATACCACTATATAAATATAATTGCACTCTAGACCTTATTAATAAATCATATCCCAAGACTTTATTGTACATGCAACCTCTTCATAAAATATTCATAGTAATACAAAGTCATGAATGCAGACTGCCACTTTGAAGATTACTACATCTTAATCCTTAAGTACTCAGTTTAATCTTTTAAGTTATTCATCACATATTTATAAAATCAAATTTCATAAATATATACTTTAGTAACTCCTTAGTAAAGTGATTAGGTCTAACACTCTGAATAACCGAATCCATTAAACTTATCTCATGGGAATATCTTATATCTCCATTAAGAGATTATAAATTTCATCTTGAGAATATATGTTTCATCAACACTAAATGTGGCTGCCCAACATACTAAAGTTTTGATCGTGGCTTTATATCTCACTCCTGATATATCAAAGCAACCTACACTTCATGATCAGGTCCATTATTCTCTCAGAATTAAGAGTTTATGTAAATAGAAGTCATGAGATTTATTATTCATTTGACAGTCATTAGAAGAATAGTAAATCTCACAGTGGTCCAATTCAATATGTCTTAACTCTTGAAACATATCAACATAACAACTAGAAGTCTTCACTTCCATGATCAAGACAAATCAACTTAGTTGATATGTTATAGTCTTCGCAAATGAAATGCCCAATTTCATCACCAACTACGAACTAAAATTCTGAGTTTACAAAGAACTTGTGATTTATATCTTCTGTGACTAAATTACATAAATTACATACTATGCATCTTATGAACTATATGATAATTTTCAAATATTCATGTTACCATTATTTTAGATAATAATAAAACAACTTTATTAATCACAACATTAAGTCATACATAATGTCATACATAATATCATACATAACATTATACAATAGGATTTAAGGGTACTAATCCTAACAAGTGACTTGGGTGATTTAAAACACAAAATGACTAGAGGTGGTAAAAAATTTTATGTCATCTTTATTAATGACCATTCTAGATTCACTAAACTTTATTTACTAAGAACCAAAGATGAAGTTTTGGAAATTTTTATAAAGTATAAAAATGAAGTTGAGAACCAAAAGAATAAAAGGATTAAAAGACTTAAAACTGATAGAGAAGGTGAATATGAGTCTAACTCTTTTAAAGAATTTTGTGAACAAAATGACATAATTCATGAGGTAATTCCTCCTTATTCACCTAAATCTAATGGAATAGCCAAAAGGAAAAATAGAACTCTTAAAGAGATGATGAACACTATGCTTGTTAACTCTAGGCTATCTTCCCATATGTGGGGGGAAGACATTCTTTCAGCTTTCCAAATACAGAATAAAGTACCTCATAAGAAAACTGGTAAAACTTCTTATGAACTTTGGGAAAAACGTAAGCCTAACTTGGAATACCTTAAAGTGTGGGGGTGTTTGGCTAAGGTTATACCACCTGAGCCTAAAAAGAGAAAACTTGGTTCTCGAACATGTGGTTGTATGTTTATTGGATATGCTAGCAATAGTTCATATTATAGATTTCTAGTTATCAAGAGTGATATTTTAGAATCTTATACTATTATTGAATCTAAAAATGCTATAATTTTTAAACATTTGTTTCCTTTAAAAAATAAGGAAAAAGTATTGCATGAATCTATTGATACTTCTAATGATCTTGTTGATGACGGGCAAGAATTAAGGAGCAAGCAAGCTAGGGAGGAAAAGAGCTACGGTAATGATTTCCTTGCCTATATTGTTGAAGATGAACCTGTAAGTTATTATGATGCAATTAAATCTATTGATGCACCATTTTGGTTGGAAGCTATTAATAGTGAATTAGATCATGTTTGAGAATTATGAAATAAAAATTCTCTCAAGTTTTGGTTCAATGTTTTCTCAACTAGAATCCTTGACTCTACCAAAATCTCTCTCTCTCTCCCTCCTCCTTAAATCTAAATTTTTGTTTGGTAAAACAAATTGGGTTGGGTTTCATGAGGAGTTCCTAACTCCATACATAAAGCTTTAGATACGAGTCCTTGACTCGTAGATCTTGTTTGAGAATTACCAAATAAAAATTCTCTCAAATTTTGGTTCAATGTTTTTTTAACAAGAATCTTTAACTCTACCAAATCAAATTCATCAATGGAGTCCTTGACTCTACCAAAATAAATTAAGTCCTTGACTTTACCTGTAAATACTATATTTTGTTCACCCTCGATTTGCGTGTTGGACCTCAAAAATTCCAAAAAAAAATATTAACTTTTCTCCATGGGGCCACGGAAACATATAGATTGAAATGGTACAACCCGTTTAGGCATTGGAGCACCCAAAGTGCCATTTTAGGTCAAAATGACCAAAATATCCTAGTCAACCCTAGGTTGACCAAAAGTCAAAATTGGTCAAAATCATCTCAAAACAACATTTTTTATATTTCTACATTAAACCCAAGCTACTTAGAGGTTTTTGTCAACTTTGACCAAGTTTGACTAGAGATTAACTCTCGGAGGCACCAAAAACTTTAATTTTGATCCAACCATAAAAATAGGTTGAAACTAGTGTCATTGCAAAGATTATTGAATTCTTTTTCCAACGACTATTCATGGGTCAAAATCAGAGTTAAAACGGTTAAGATATCTTGAAAACCGTGATGGGCGCATCAGCTCGCTTCCTAACGTCATAACATTTGATCCAACTATTGAATTTTCAATTTCTTTAGTGTTCTGAAAACTAGACATCTAGATCTTTTCAAGGACACCAAGATTGGCTTAATTAGAGTTCAGGAAGGCCTTCAAATATGTGATCGAATCAGAACCGAAAAGCTGGAGGAAAAGGACAAAACTGCTAACATCAGTAATTTTGGGCTTGCATCCTTGCCCTTGTTACTTGCGCCTAGGAGGTTGTGCCCTTGCTCTAAGCATCCTCACTCCATGCATGTACATGCAACAAACAAAGAAAGCATCCAACAGACAAGCAAAGGAGATAACAAAGAGGTAAAGGGAACATGAAAAGAGACATACTAGCAAAGATAGCCAAACGGGGGCAAACAAACATGTTATCAAACAAAAAGGGGTGTCCTAGGAGGAAAATGTAGGTTTGAATCGAGTGTCCATAGTTTCATGAGATTGGAGTATGGATGACACTTGTGCTATCAAACAAAATTCCTATTAGGGACTCGAGGTCTCGTGTTAAATGATGGGACGTGTGGCTGAGTGAAATAACCTCCTACCACATGCCCCACTCCCTTAAATAATTTCAAAAGAAAAGAGGCATGTTGCTGAAAATCAGCTACAGCCTACACCAATTACTCGTGAAAGATGCAAGTGAAGTACCACACATTCTTTGCAACTTCTACCCCTTTATCTAGTTAGTTGAGAAAATTAAGGAAGTAACTGCTCTTCAAACTCCCTATAAATTAAAGAGGTCTGGCCAAGTCAAGGTGGCATGGTGTTGAACTTTTGTTTGTTTTCCAAGTTGACATAGTCCACACACAGCATTTGTCACCTTACTGAGTTTAGGCATTCCCAGAACAGCATCATTTTTTGACACAATTGATAGTTACTTGTAGCTAGCATGCCCCATCCTTTGGTGCCATAGGTCTTCACTTGGCATTCGAATGTTGTTACATACAATCTCAGCATCAGGAAGAGCGTAGCAATTGTCTAGTGTGCGAATTCCACTTATAAGTTGCTCACCTAAGTCATTTAAAACTAGACACTTCCCTTTTGAGAACAACACCATGAAGGCTTGATCACAAATCAAACTTAACCTCACTAGATTCACTCTCAGCCGTTCCACATACAACATATTTGCAATATCCAATAGTCCTGGTAAAGAGATGGTTCCCTTTCCCTTTATCTGGGATTTGCTTCCATCACCAAATGTGACATTACCACCTTTCTTGGATTCAAATACTTTGAAGAGAGTGCTGTCTCCGGTCATGTGTCTTGAGCAACCACTATCAAGATACCATAGACAAGTGTTCATAAATTTGAAGGCTAAGTGCATAATGAAGCATACTTTGTGCTTATTTTTTAAGTCATCAAGTATGGTCTTTTCTTTGATTCGATAGCCACATGATTTTACCTTTGCCTTTATCTTTCTGAGACGTATACCCTTACAAAGAGCAATAATTAGCGGTCTACATGTGGGATATAATTTCATATATGTCTTTCAAACAAGTTTCCTTGTCACCAATCACCTCAATTTTAAATTTTTTAAATTTCACTAGATATGTGTTCGTCAAGTTTTTATTCATTTGTATTAATAAAATTGTAACCTGTAACTCTTGTCAAACAATTTCTCTGCCATTTCTGTTATCATCTATTGGGTAACATCCTATCTCATTTCAACAACATTTGAAAATACGAGCTTTAGTGTAGTCATTAAGTTTGCATCCCAACCACTAAATAATGCATCAAAATCAATAGTATCATTTGTCTTTCTTCGATCCCAAACAATATTTCTTTTTTTTTTTCTTTGATCTATAGTAGCTCATGAAAGAGTATATTTAGTTATTTATTTTTGAGGTCCCTTTGAAATAAATAAATCATATGAAATTTAAATGGTTTTAGATTATATTATTAGGGCAATTGCACAATGGGTGTTGCAAGTCTCTCATTTTCAAGTGACATATTGTTTAGTACCTTATTTTGTACCTAGCATCATTTTATAAATATTATGCACAAAATAAGGACTAGGATTAGATATAACATATAAAATACTTTTAAATTCAATAAGTATAAAGAGCTTTTATACAAGTTGGGAAAAAAATATTATTTATAAATTTGAAGTGAACATAAAAATCAATTATCTTTTTCATATGTTTAAAATTTAAGTTTAGATTTGTCAATAGTCTTGTAGATCAATTGGCAACTCCTGGTATTTTCCACATAAATGAATAGGTTTCAAATCCTCCTACCCCATAGTTGTAGCAAAAAATGATATTATATGTTTATGTTTATGTTTATTTTTTCGTATACATTTATTTTTTTAAAAAGTGCTTTTAAATTTCTTAAAACTTTTGGGAGTTGAGTTTTAATCAAATAGTATTTCAAATATCTTTTGTTTTGTTATTATCTTTGATTTACAAATCAAATCCAAGAAACCTCTCTCTTGAAAGCTCTTTTCTTTGCATTCTAATGATAATGATTAGAAAAGTACACTTGGTTAACTTCTTTATTTTTATTTCTCTTTCTAATAGAAAGCCCTATACGTTTTGAGAAGGAACCTGTAACACCCCAAATATTTTTTTTAAACAATTTTTCCAATGACAATTTTATCTAAATTTGGAGTTTATTTTATTCAATGTGGTTAATTATTTTATGGAGGAGTTTTGAATATCTGAGCATATGATAATATTTAGTTAATTTTGGAATTGGCCAATTTAAATATGGGAGAAACTTTAAGGGTAAAATTGTAAATTTTATCCCAAGATCTTTATGGAAGTATAAGAATGATCATTTTCAGGGGGTTAGGTCACGGGTTCATTCTTCTCTTTCCCAAAACCATGAATACCATATTATGAAAATTGAAATTGCCTAAAAAAAAAAAAAAAAAAAAAAACTAGGTGGTAATTGAAAGTATATGGCAACAACCTGTTTCGTGTTTTTTCCCCCTTGATGTGGACATTTCCAAGTTGTATTGAGAAAATTAAAATTTACAAAACTAAATGAAAAACAAAAATAACAATTAGGTGATGATTATCTAAGTATCAACATATCACATGTGTGCCTGTATATTTCTAAGTTTCTTTAATCTATCCATATCACCCTAAAATTGGCATTTATGAATGTTTTGTGAATCAATAAATGCTTGTGACACACGGATCTTATCTAATATATATCTTTATTCTTGAAATTCAGATTAAATAAGCATCTATAGTTTAAATAAAAAGAAAATAAGAAAAAACAATAAAGGGAAAGAGAAAGAAATAACATGCCTAATGTTTACAAGGAAAAGAAAGATTATTTTCATCTTAGAGCCTTAAAAGGTTTGATTTGTTTTATTCAAATTTAATTACTTAACTTGTATTCATTTCTAATGTAATCATTATGGTTCACCTACAAGGTATAGGATGCCAAACAAAAGGTCATTGCAGCTATATATAAGGATTTTAAGGAGTCGTATGTGGAGTTGCCGCGTTTTTTGGCAAGACTGAAAGATTCAAGTCTGAGTACAAAGTTTAAGTAACTAGTGGACGATAATTATGAATGGGAACCTGTACATTCAACTTTGTATTTTGGGCATTTGGTCCATCAATTGTTGGGTTTAGGCACTGTAGGCCCGTGATTAGCATTGATGCAACCCACCTATACGACAAATATAAAGGGAAGTTGATGATTGCAATGGCAACAGACGCTAACAACAAGATTTATCCACTAGCTTTTGCCATTGTCGAAAGCGAGAGCACAGAGACTTGGGGTTGGTTCTTGGCTTGCATAAGAAGGTATGTTACCAACCAGACAGATCTATGCATCATATTTGACAAACACCTTGGAATACAAGCTATCTTTAGAGACACTAGTACTCGATTTTTGTAGCCTCCCATGACACAACATTGTTACTGCCTCCGTCATCCATGCAGTAATGTCAACACTAGATGGAAAGATGAAATTTTAAAGAATCTAGTATGGAGGGTAGCAAGTACTACCCAAAGGCAAAAGTTCAATACCACCTTCGAATTAACTGAAAATCTCAAGTAGGAAGCACACCAATATCTCAGTGATGTGCCTAAAGACAAATGGGCTTTGGCTTTTGACGAGGGTTAGCATTATGGGGCGATGACTACAAATGTTTCCAAGTGCTTCAATGGTGTTTTAAAGGGTGCTCGAAGCCTAACCATTACGACAAAGGTGATACACATTTTTCAAACTGAATGCTTACTTCGATGATCGTTGCAATAAGAGTATAGAGCAATTGAATTCAGGTAAAAAATGGTGTAAATATGCCTTGGTTATCTTCATGAGAAAGAAGGCGTTAGCAGAGTATCACAGGGTGACGAGATTGAGTGCGTAACAACAATCCTATCAAGTAGATACACCACATAATCCAGGGAGTACTGGTGGGAGGGATCACACGCATGGAGTTAATTTCCTGCAGAGAACTTGAACATATGAGAAATGAAAACTGTACAAGATACCATGTTTAGATGTCATTGCAGTTTGTAGTAGATATTAACATGATGCAAAGCAGTATATTGTCCCATGCTATAGCATGAATGCATTGTTCTGCAGCTATGCACCTATTTTCCTAGCATTGAAAGATAGATTAACTTGGTTGGATCTTGAAGAAACTAGAAGGGTCATCCCTAACCCCCGATTAATCCAAGAGAAAGGTCGCCCTGTATCAATACGAATTAAGAATGAGATGGATGAGGGAGGGAAACGGCCAAAAACCACACCATGGAAGGAGGGGGGGAGGAAGGTGCAATGTGGTTTGTGTAACCAAGAGAAGCATAACCGAAGAACATGCCCTAAACGGAACGAGATACCGATGAGTAGTGGTCTTGCGAACTAGGTACACTAAGTTTTACCTATGTTTTTAGTTTATGATTATATTGCAAAAGTTCCAGATTTTTTTTCTCCCCTAAAAAAATTAAGATATTCTTTGAATTGAGGGCCTTGACTTAGATTATCTCAAAATGTTGCTTGATTTTATCGATATTGATACCTAAATCGAAGATAGCCAAAGATTTAGAGTATCAAAGCAACAAATGTTCTCTTATGTTAGCTCTTAAAGTTGTATATTGTGGTTTTGTTATTTTAATTTTCTATTCACTTTTTTATTTAACATAATATCTATGTTTTCAACCAACATCAATGTAGTGGTTATCTTTAACATAATATTTTTGCTTTAAATCAAGCTTCAGTATGACCAGGCTGCTTGTCTTGTGCTATTACTCTAAAAAAAGAGGTCGCACTAGAGAATGATGCTTCCTATTGGTAGTTAAGGAGAGGTGATTAGTTAAATTCATTTTTTTCATGGTTATGTTTCAATCTTCCATTCTTTTCATTATAAATGCATACATATTTGAAATTTAATATTCATAAATTATCATATTAGATGTTGATTTCATTTATTCTTTTTCCCCTTCTGTTACAACATCACCAGCGTGTATTCTTGACCACTTAAGAAGATTGGAATGTCTCTAGGAAGTTTCCTAAGTCCTACATGCAGCCCATATAACTGTGAGTCAATTTTTGTCATTTACTTTCTGTTCAACTGTGTTTGCCATTTTATCATTTTTATGAGTTATAAAGAGTACAAGGGAAATACACTTTATTTTAAAGGCTTTATTCTCTTGTGATGAAATCAATCAATGTCGAATATATTTAATTTGTAGGGAATTTATATATTGCAATCATAGGAATGGACCCTTTATACATGTGCCTGATGTTTTTACTTGCATGAAGAATCTTTATGCTTAAGAATTTGTGGTATTGTTTTCAAAAAAGATGAATGCTCTTAACAATTGAGTGAAAAGGCAAAGACCAAGTTGCAATTTCAAAAAAAGTCCCTAATTGCCCTCACTTCAGCTCCTAGTATTTGCTTAGGCCATTGAGGTATGTTCATAAGCATTACTTTGTGTGGTCTTGAATTAAACTATTGAAAACTCTATCAAAGTTTGATTAACCTTATTATAGATCGAACACTTACTTTGAGCTTTAGGTTGATAAAACAGTCACTCGAAAAAAGCCCTGTCAGAGGTGATTTATGCATAAATTAGCTTGTAACTGTATGTGCCTGGTCACGAGATTGTTACTGCTTAGGCCAGGGCATTTATAGCTTAGTGGGGGCCAGGTTAGCCAAAAGTAAAGGCATTAACTTATAAATTAGTGCACTTGACCCACAGCTTTTCATAGTCACCTTGTCACCAAATTAATCAACCTCTTTTTCTCTACATTGAATTATGATCATACATTCTTATATTACTCTCTCCTTAGTTAGCCACATTGTTTAGGCCAATTTTATGTATATTGCTTCTCTCTAATGAACACACTTTTTTTTTCTTTATAATATAATCTAGGGTCTTTTTTTAAGGGGGCAGTAACATATTTAGTTGAAGGAAAATATATGTATATTTCAAATAAGGTATGGCTACAAATAAAATTTTAATGGAAGTAAAAATTCTCTTAGTAAAGACCAATAATTCTCCTGGTGTGCCTTTGATGTTACCTTAATCCCATCAAAACCTCTTACTTTCAAATGGGATTATGTGGTTTTGATATCTAAAAAAGTGGAAGAATTGGGGCATATAGTACAAAGGTTTATCTCTCTCTCTCTCTCTCTCTCTCTCTCTCTCTCTCTCTCTCTCTATATATATATATATATATAATAAATATTAAAAAAAAATCAATCCCATGGGAGGCAATAGCCACCCTGGCCTCCCTTTGCTTTGCATTTGATCATGGTCTACTTAATTCATATCGGTACTACCCCTGCCACATCAGTTGAGATGTTCAGGAGGGGACATGTGGAATTGCAATTTTTTTTAATATCCTACTTAGGAAGAAATAAATCTTCATCTTCCTTTTGTGGTATTGTTGTTCTCTTGCCAGGGTTACCATTATACCTAGGTGTACTATGACTTGAGCGTTGTTGCAAAACCTTGGGAACTGAGTATTCTGATGAATTTCTTTGGTGTTTTTTTCCTTATTGAAGCAAAAAATTTAAAGTCTGGTTTGTTGACAATTGAACATCTTGCCTTTTCAGGTTGAAAGGGCAACCTTAGAGCCAAAAAATGCTAATGAAAGAGTGTTAAGGTTGGCAAAGGAACATAAGGTGTGTTTTACATTCTTTCTCTTGAGCTAGATCTTAAAGAAGAAAAAATTAAAATGTGTATCAATTATATAACTTGCATTATTTATTTGTGTTTGATTGGCGATGGCAGAGAGAAAAGGATAAACTTCATAGCAAAATTTTTGACCTGGAAAAGAAACTTGATGCTAGATTGATTTGGAGATCTAGCAAATGAGAAGGTCTTCACACGTGATGAAACATATGGTGAAGATGGGGATATGGAGTTGAAGAAAAATATGGATGCAATTGTAGAAGATTTTAAGTGTTACATTGGGTGTTTATTTATTTTTAGGTTGTATAGAATGAGTTAAATATTTTACTAAAAGAAAAGGTGCATAACTGTGAGCCTATTCGGTTGTGTTGTTTAAATAACAGTATTCGTTATTTAAACAAAATAACATGTATTTTTACAATACTTTTTCACCCACACGTATTTCTACAACACATAAATAATGTTACTAGAACAACATTACTAAATGCGCCCTGTACCATTAGTAATTACTTACATGTTACAAACTAATTACAAACTTAGTACGAAACACATCCACTTCAAAACAAGTATCCCACATGTAGGTAGTAAACAAAATGACTATTAGTTACCCTTGTTTGGAAATAGTGTATAGTTTTTAATGCCCACTAAGATGGGTGAATTGAGTTGCATGATTAAGAGCAATATCGTGTATCTATAATGGATTTGAATTTTGACTCCGGAAAGCCTCTATTTCCTCTCACAAATATTATTATTAGTGATGATGCAAGAAAATCAATAGGTTGAATGCTACGGGCTATAGTGATGACTTGATGACCTGAACAGAAAAAGAAAGACTGTCAAGGGTGACCGATGTGAACCGACCAAGGACCCTCTGACGATTAAGTCAATTTTCTCTCTAAAAAACAAGGATGGTGAATTAATGAATAGTAAAACTTACGTCAGTTGAAAGAGACTTAATCCTTTTATAAAGAGTTAGGAGTGGGTCTACTTGTTCGGGTCCACTATCATCGTGGAAGATGTGTGGAGTTAATGGAGAAAATGAAGTGGATTTCGGGGACCCTTCCCACATTCTAGAATGACAAATCATGGTCGGATTGCATAGAGTGTGTAGAAAAATCCTTCGAAATTTACTAAGTGTTATTTAGTCATTTGTACCCCTATATGGCATGGATGACTAGGTTTTCCTAGACAATCATGAGGTTTGTAGACGAACCTTATTTATATTCATGATACTTTTTGTTGGTCCCCCTCGTGAATTGTTCTAGACATGGTTTGGTCATGAACGGCACACATGGATGAATTGGACTTTACTCAGCCCTCCATCAATTGCCCCCTTGTCCTTGTTTCATCCATACTACTATTGAAATTATGGTTGCTACTATTATTATTTTACACGTGGTGATTTTCCAGTGGTTGATGGATTTTCCACATGGCATTTTTGGTGTGGCTTGAGATTCGACGTCCTAGATGAAGACACGTGGCTTGATCCTAGCAGTCTACATGTTGCGTCATTTTGTTCTTCAAAAAGGTTGCCACGTGGCGCTTCCTGGTTGGCTCATGTCACTTCAATGACCCTTTTGGTTTCCTATAAATAGCTCAATCCCTCTCTTACCCTCTCACTTTCTCATATTTCCTTGCTAGAGTGTATGTGAGTTAGAATAATGTATTAAACCTGCCTTTAATGAGATTAAGACTTGGAACACAATAAGTGGAAGCCGACCCACGGGTCGGGTGGGGTTCGATGCCTAACACCTTCCCATCCCCATACCTAAATTTCGAACATGTGCTTTGGTAAAAGATCAATCTTTCCACGAAAAGTGCTATATTTATGGTTCTTAGATTTAATCTAGGTGGCGACTCCATTTCTCTGCCATGGTCCAACCTAGGCCAAGGTGTACTCACCCAACTGCGAGGATGACACTATGCATTGTAGGCACTTGTGCCCACAACGCACACAGCAAGCAACACGCATACATGGGGCAGGGTGCAACTCTCTGCAAAGTTGCGTGGGATTCGTATGTCCAAATTTCCACCTTTGTAACTCGGCAAACGAGCAACAACAGGTTCACTATCCAAGAACTTGTTTTGCTAGTTGCAAGCAAAAGACAAGTGACTTACCATCCTAGAGTTATTAAAAAAGAAAAACAAACATGGCCAACGACCTCAACTATCAACCAAGCAAATAAGGTGAAATTATAAGCTAAAAGGATACATCTCTATGGTGTCCATTTGGGGCTTTTGCCTTAAACTTCTCTAGATAGTTTCTATCTCTATCTTAATCTCTTCTGATCTGGTGAGGATATTGCCTCTGTGTGACTTCTATCTCTATCTCAATCTCTTCTATTCTAGGTGGCTCTTACCTCAATTCTAATGTACATGTTCAATTCCAAGAAGGATATGTACTCAAGTTCTATATTCTTCTTTTCTTGACTTGGTGCAACCCATTTGGGCATCGAAGCACTCAAAGTGCCTTTTTCGATCAAATTGACCAAAATGCCCCTAGTCAATTCTAGGTTGACCAAAAGTCAAATGAGTCAAAGTCCTCTCAAAATGAAAATTTTCATGCTTTTACATCAAACTTAAGCCACTCGAAGATTTTTGTCAAGTTTGACCTGACATTGACTCTTGGGGGCACCAAAAACCCTAATTTTGATCTGACCATTAGAACGGGTTAGAACTAGTGCATTTTGAAGATTATCTAATTCCCTTTCCAACGACTATTGTTAAAACGGTTGAGATATCCAGAAAACCGTGCAAAGCGCGTCAGCACATTTTCTAAAGCCATAACTTTTGATCCAACCATTGAATTTCCAATTTCTTTGGTGTTTTGGAAACTAGACATCTAGAGCTTTCTAGGGACACTAAGATCAGCTCAATCCAATTCTGAGAAGACCTTCAAACATGCATTCGAAACTGGACCAGAAAATCTAAAACTGTTGATGTCAGCAGGGGTGGCTGGCGGCCCTTGTGTGGTCGGAAGCCAAAGGGTCAGAATCAAGCTATAAATGCGTCCAGACCCCTCATTTTACAAAAAAAAAAAAAAAAAAAAAAAAGATTTTGGGCAGTTTTCTAGGTAGATCCTTTCTCTCTTTTCTTTAATTTCTCTCCCAAACATATCCAAACACTTTTGATTCTTCTATTTTCCCCTTAAATCACCGGGTAGTGTTCTTGCACCTAATCTTCCTCTCCTTGGTTCCATACCTTGGATTTGAGGTTTAGGGGTATAGATGTAGCTCTTTAGCTACAATCCACACCCTTTTATTTTCATAACTTTTTCTAACTTTTTCTTGTTCAATAATATGTTTTATCACTTCTCCTAGCTTGTTCTTACTTTATTTTGCTCCCTAGCATGTTTTATGGTTTTTCTAGTATGTTTCCTTGCTTTTTGCCATGATTTATTGCTTTGATGTTGTTGGCCTAGCCCAAGAGGGTTAGGATATGTCTAATTACATGTTAGTGCTTAGATCTACATGCTTATGCTTTATATGCTATGCTTATGCTTAGATCTACATGCCTATGCGTTCTTTGCCATGTTTATGCCTAGATCTATGTGTCTATGTTTAGATCTATGTCTCTTTGGGCCCTGTGTCATGCCTATGCTTAGATCTATGTGTTTATGTGCTCCATGCCACATTTTTGTGCTTAGATCTATATGTTGGTAGCTTATACCATGTGCTTTTATAACCCTTTTGTCCCTTGATATCTTCTCTTTCTTGTGTTTTGGCCCTTATTCGTGGGGTGTAGATCTAGATCACGTGGTCTAGATCTACATCCACACACCTAGGCCTATATCAAAGGGTTTGGATCATTTCCTTATATGCATATGTATGTTTACTTACTTCTATACTTTATGTCTATGCTTGCCTCTCAGATCTAGGCTTTGTCATGCTTTGTGCCCCCTGTGGGCTTGTCCTTGTGTGGTTACATCCATCCCTCTTATGGCTTGTTGGAGTGTAACCACTTGTGAGACGCATCCTAGTGATGTTGGTTTGCTCGATGCATACCCTTTCTCTACCCCATGCAATGTTCCTTGCCATGCTTGCTTTGTGCCACCAGTTTGGCTTTCTATGCATTCTTTTTGTATGCTTGCCTACATGTTCATGCATGACTCTTTGCTTATCTGTGTCGTCCATACTCTAATATAATGGAGCTATGGACACTTGTCTATACCCCTTATACTTTTCTTACTCCTTGCTTAAGCCGCGTTCCTTGGGTATGTCAATATCTGTTTTATATCTCTTATACCTTATTGGGACATACCCTTGGAACATTGGCAATGTCTGATTTACTTTTCTGCTCTATGTGGTTGTATTGTGCATGATGTATGTATATCTATATCTGTTTGTATATGGGTGATTGTGCACTTTGTATGATGGACTCTCGTGTCTACGTGAGTGACCTTCTCTAGTCATGAGAGCTCTTAAACTTGTAGTATAGGTATGTGCTCAAGGCGATTGTCATAGGTTCAAATTCATGCTATATTGTGTGTGGGATTAATTGTAATTTGATTGTAATTTCTTCAATCATTTTCCCTGTATGTATGTGTGATTAATTGTAAGGGATGAGTGTGAGAGATCGATGAAGAATCAAGCTTCAAAAGTTGAACAAGTGGATTTCGCAACTGGCTCGCAACTGTCTCCCAAGAAGCAACCTGCAAAAAGAGCCACGTATAAAGCATATGACTGGAAGATGAAGTGTTGTGCCATGCTAGATTTTTCGCGACTATCTCGCGAGTAAGGCTAACCCGCGAATGACCTGCAAAACTTTGTTTGGCAAAAAGTTGTGTTTTGCTTTACCAAGTCTTTACCTACACTATATATACCCTCATTACTCACAAATTTTAAGGAGTGATTTTCAGAGAGAAAACCCTAGAAAATACACTTGAGAATCAGATATTGTTATACCCACAATCATCTATACATTTCCTTGTGGTCTTCCTCAACTCCTACCTCTCTATCTCTATATTCTTGAGAGGTTGCTAGCCCAAACACTTACCATACCCATTATGAGTGTAAAGTGAGATTTTGGTGCTGCTGGGAAATATTGGAAGGAGCCATTCATTGGTGAATGCAATCGGGCTGAATTGTAGGATCCGAAAAGCTAGAGAAGACAAGGCTCCGAGAAGTCAGTTAGAAGCAGGAGCTTGGAGGGCTCAAGTACATGGGGTAGACTAGGCTTGGAGGGTCTTTTGTTATTTGTGTACTCTAAATTTGACTTGGAGGGTCACGGAGAGGTTTTTCGTCGAGTTCTTCAGTTTCCTTTTCTATAACACATCTCAATGTTATCTTATGTTTGCATCTCTCTTCCCTACTTTTTTAGCTTTCATTTTATTGTTGATAATGGATGAATATGGCTTAGGGTAGTGTTAACGGTTCTTTGCGCTTATTTACTCTTATTCTGCACTTAGTATAAGTTAGAGTAAAAGCTATCTAGCCGTAATTTTTAATTAGGGGTTTAAACAAGCTCTTGGGTTTTTGCACAAATCTGAGCTTTCAGTATGCACGATCATTGCGGTGTGATTGTCTCGATGCATGTCACCCAGTGACACTGGTTTCCCCGTGTATGCAACACGCATTAACACGCTTGATACTTTGAAGGGTTTTGGCTCATCTCAGTACGAGCATGTCGATACATGTTGTATACACAAATGCAAAACCCTGTCGATGCGCCATAGCGCACAAAATGCGAAACTTTGCCGGAATTTCGCCGTGAAAATGAGACACACTGTTGCCATATTCTCACAGTGAAAACTTGGTGAGAATAGCGTTTTGTGTGCTATGATGCACTTGCGGCAAAGCATTGCTAGATTTTCGCCACAAAAATAAGGTGAAATGTTGCTGGATTTTTGCCGTGGAAATTTGGCATTGATTCCAAACGCGCTGAGAAAACATCGACTGGGACCATACTCATTCCAAAATCAAACCTCAAAGCCCAACACATTTAAAGCCCCATAAGCTAATGCCAATAGCTTATTTTCAATTGCCAATGTCTAAAAATTACGGTTTTACTAAAACAAAGGACTGTCCTTGGACAGACGTTGTGGGGTGTCTAACACCTTACCTACATTTAACTAGACTTCCGAACTCAAGAATCAAGATTTTTTACCCATCCATATTAGATTAGGAAAAATGACCTATATTGTGTGCACGATCAGCGTGGTGTGATTGTCCCGATCCATGTCACCTAGTGACACTGGATTCCTTGTGTATGCGACATGCATTAACACGCTTGATACTTTGAAGGGCTTCAGGTTGTCTCAGTACAGCATGTCGATAGGCGTCGTATACACAGACGCGAAACCTTGTCAATCGCCATAGCGCACCAAATGCGAAACTCTGTTGGATTTTTGCCGTGAAAATGAGGCCCCCTGTTGCCATATTCTTACAGTAAAAGCTTGGTGAGAATAGCATTTTGTGTGCTATGATGCACCTGCGGCGAAGCGTTGGGGGATTTCCACCACTAAAATAAGGTGAAATGCTGCCAGATTTTTGTTGTGAAAATTTGGCATCGATTGCATATGCACTGAGAAAACATCGACTGGGACCATACTCATTCCAAAATCAAACCTCAAAGCCCAAAATGTTTAAAGCCTCGTAAGCTAATTCCAATAGCTTGTTTTCAATTGCCAATGTCTAAAAATTATGGTTTTACCAAAACAAAGGGCTGTCCTTGGATAGGCGCTATGGGGTACCTAACACTTTCTCCACACGTAACCAAACTTCTGAACTTAAGAATCAATATTTTTTACCCATCCATATTAGATTAGGAAAAATAACCTTTTTCTTAGCTTAGGATCGGTAATAAAATCAAATGAAGTTAGGTGACCAATCATACCTTAGAAAAACCCAATGATTGGTGGGGACTTCACTTACCCTTGGTAATTTCCTTTAAATAGATTTATATTCCAATCACACATCCAAGGTACAACACACCTCCATAACATTTATTGCATCGAGAGAAAGGTGCACGAGCATTGCCATGATGGGTGATCAAGTAACCAAGAGGCGTCGACATATGTGTTCACATACTTAAAAGGCATGCGTGCATGTGTGTGCATGCTTTTTCCTACACATTTCTTTACCAAAACATTCTTCTAAGTTAAAGTTTCATAAGATTAAGCTCTAAATCAATCCTAGGCCTTTGAGTGATGTCGTCATTGGGAAACAGGGGCATGAGTTGTAAGGGGTACAAAATGAGATGTCTACGAGTATTCTATGATGGACGATCCATTGTACTTAACCTTATATATTAGCTTACATATTCTCCACTCAACTATCTCCATATAGAAAGAATTTGTACACCACACCCAAGGATCTTCCTATATATTTGTATCCTCCAAACATGGGAAGTTAAACATGAAGATCTCAAAGCATTAACTCTGTATGCTCCCTGTAAGGAAAGAGCCAACATTCAAGGGAAACATGGTTAGCTCTACATCACTATATAAACACCAAGCCTTCTCCTTTCTAAGGTACATAAAATTTCCTAGTTCTCATACTTTTAGATTTATTGGAGATCATTCAGTTACTGAATTAACCTTTGGAGGGTCTTTGGCTGGCACCTCATCGGTGCTCTCTATAGGTTCTTCACCTTTCATTCTTTTGGTACCCCCATGTTACTATACGCCTGGATGATCGACTTATTGAAAATTTTGTGCATCATCACCATCTTTCTTCTCAAAAAGTAAGATTTATATGATAGTTTATCATTGTATTTTTCCAAGACCATGACCTTCATTACTATTAAACACGTTCTTAATAAATGTCACATTTGTGAAACTTCATTATGAAGTATAAGAGCACAATTGTGGACACAAGGGAGGCTTTGGAGTTGTCGCCTAGTTTTTGCAATGGTTTAGGAACCATATATATAGCGTTTTCCCAAGGAAGGACCTTTTGATCTTACTACCAGATATATGAGTTCAGAGTTTAGGTATACTCTTGGAAAGGTGTTAGGCACCCAAGATCACCCAACCCTAAGGTTGGCCTCCCATCATTGTGTCTTACGTCTTAACCTTGATAAAACCACGTTCAATACTTGTATCTTAAACTCACACACACACTAGCATACATCTAAATATACAATGATGGCATCATTCATCCCAAAACAACATATCATACCTATCCATAAAAGCAATAAAGAGCCAAACCCATACCCAAATAAACCCTAGCATACATCTAACATGTGAAACCCCATCATACATATCAAACAAAGTAGCAACCAATCATGGCAGCAAGCAACATCACATTATTAATTAAGAGCATGGTATCTATTTTGTATATTCATCAAGAAAAGATTAAATCAACCAAATGCATGTTCATATGAATGCATGACTTACCTTACTTACCTTGTAGCACATTAGCACTTATGACATCATGAATGGGCATGTGAATGCATCTTCATGGCATCAAAGCAAGAAACAAGCATAAAACCCTAATTTAGGCATGTTAAAGGCAAACAAGCATGTGAACAAAGCAAATAGAAACTTATGGAGCATAAAACATATAAAAAGAAGCTAAATAGAACAAACATGTGAAAACAGAACTACCAAACAAATAAAATTAGCGTTTCTGGGCTGCGGCCTGCGCATGCAAGAACAAGCTTGTGTGCACATAATTAAGCCTGCGTTCGCAGGCAAGATTATGTGTATGTAACCTCTTACCCAAAAAACCTAAAACACAAAAACAGAGCAGAACCTTAAAATGAAAATTCTAACAACCTAACATGCATAAAATATGAAGACAACTAAAAAACTAACCTAAGCAGATATACATAAACATAAATAATGCAAAGAACTAGATTAAAACAAAAAAGAAAGACTAAAAAAGAAAAAGAAGGGTTGAAGTTTGATACCTCAAAAAGGAGTTCCCAAGCTTTGATTTTGACCGTTCACCTCAGTCAAATATATCACAAGTCACCAAACAAGCAATTAGCAACGTTAAACTAAAAGGATTGGGGCTAGAACAGATCCCAATCAAATAAAATTGACTTAAGGGTGGTTTGTGAAAAAATCCCTTTTGATTCACTATTTTCTAGTGAATCTTAGGTTTTTCCCATGGGATTTTTGTGTGTTTTGAAAATGTATCATGTAAGGCTTTATATAGTGGAAAAAATAGGGTTTGGAATGGCTCCCAGACGATGTAGGATTCATTCCAAACCTAAGTCATTATTGCAGAAAATTGCATTTTTTATATTTTTGAAACCTTAGCTGCGTACGCAGGAGAGTGCCTACGTACGCATGCTTTGGCTCACGTAAGCAGGCCACTGCTCACATACGCGAGCCGAGGGCCACTTTGGTCTTTTATTTCCAAAAATAGATTTTTGCTCATTTAAAATGTTATATTTTTCATTTTAACACTCCTCAAGTTAATTTGATATCTAATTGGGCTTTAAACTAGCCTTGGGCCTTGGAGTTTGAGCATAATTGGGGAATGGGTGTCCAAGTTGTAAGGGGTACAAAATGCGGTATCTACAATAGTGGTGGAATTAAATTTTTTAGCTTTTAGCATCTCAAAAACTCACTTGATCTATTTTAACACACCGCTTTATAACACACCCAATATTAAATGGTTCTACTTTTTTACCACTTGATTAAAATAATATAAGGATTGATTAAAATAATAAAAAAAATCACCACAAACCAGCCACAATCATCACAGCCCACGACAAAAAAAAAAAAAAAAAAAAAAGCACAACCCATCACCACCAACCACAACCCACTGCCACAGCCAAACATAGGAAACCCATAGCCAAAATCAACCACCACCACCACCACCATCAACCATACCACAACCACATCGCCACTAACCACCAATCCAAACCATCCAAAGCCAACACAACCCAACCGCAACTTTGCCGAAACCCAGCCACATCAAAAACCACCACACAAACTTAGCCACACCTAAAACCCACCACAAAATCTAGCAACCTACGACCATGATCCACTTAGAGAGGCACGACGGTGACGATCCACTGAGAAGTACAAGAGAGAGAGAGAGAGAGAGAGAGAGAGAGAGAGAGAGAGTAAAGAACAAAGAAGGGAGATAGGGGCAGAGAATGAAAATAGAGGTTGAGTTTGAAGAAGTGAACGAAGAAAGAGAGAGAAAAACGTTTGGGTATTAAAAAAAAAAGGTTTCATTGTTTGGCAAACAGCTATAGTAATTGCTACAAATAATAGTTTATTGTAGCAATGAGCCAAAAAAATTTAGCTATGGCACCATTGATGTAAGAGTTTTTTCCTTTATTTATTTTATTTTTATATATATTTGAGGTGCTAAAATAGTTTTTATATTTTGTTTTAATTTTAATAATGTCAAGTAAAATTATTTACTTAACAAACAATACAAAGAACGAAAATTAAAATGTGTATAAAGATAGAACTTTAAATGAGAATAGCCACTAAAAAGAAGAAGGAAATATTAATTGCTAAATATATGAGATTTTTTCGAGCATCGCACGATTTTGTAGCTAGATAAAACTCTTCCTATGGCTGAGTAGTAGTGGATTTAAAACTCTTTAGTTTACTGAGTAGTAGTTAGTTTAAAACTTGCATTTTGACATAATAAAAAAATTAAGAAAAAAAATCATGTGCAAAATTGTGAGATTACCAAAGCTTATGTGGCAAAATATTAGAAGATAAACTAATAGTCAAATGAGCAATTGGTTTAAAGTTTTCAGTTTGCTAAGTAATAGTCAGTTGGAAACGCTTATTTTGACGTAACAAATACATTAACAAGAAATGATGTATAAAATTGTGGGACTACCAAAACTTATGTGTCAAAATATTATAAAATCAACAAATAGTCAAACGTCTTTGGAAAGAATTCAAATATTAATTTATGTCCCATAAAAAAATCATTTATGAGATGGTTGAAAGCCTCCAATCACATTAATTGTCACAAACTTTTATGTAGTAAAACCATAGTTTTAAAAATCGGACCGGATTAACCGATTCAATTGATACCAATCCAATCCGGTAAAAGATTCCCCAAAACCAGCCAAAAACCAATCAAGGACGGATGAAAATAGGGAACCATGTGCTTTTTCGACTATTTAACGGTATTAGTTTTTAAAACCATATGTAAAACTTTGGCAAAATTTGCTAAGCAGTAACTTTTTAGAAAATGTTTTGGTGAATAGCATGTGGCTGAAGTTAAGTAGTTATGTAGACTATTTTTGGAATTCGAGTTTATTAAAATCGAGTTCCAACCCAAAATTGAGTTTAGCAAACTTAAGGTCCAACTAGTCTAGATCTGATGTTGAATTATAATTAAAAAAAAAAAAAAAAAAAAACCATGTGGAACTCAAGTTTAGTAAACTCGAGTTCCAGCCCGGTAAAAATAAGGCATAAAAATAACAGTTTGCGAGGCCAACTACTTTGTGGGAAATGGGAGTGCATTTCATTTGGCTTGAGATATGGAAGAATCTAATGTCATACATATTATCTTTTTCTATTGAGATTGAGTCACGTAGAGGACACCAAATACCAAATCCCATTGAAAACTCAACACGCAATTAGGCTTCAATAGAGTTAATTGAGAAACATTTCTTCTTGGGCTAACAAAGAAACTAATGGCTTAACGTCTTACTAACGCCTAGAACTTGAGTTTAGCAAACTTGAGTTCCACATGTTATTATTATTATTTTTAAAATCCATATCAGCCAGTTAAACCAATTGAAAATCGAGTTTAGAAAACTCGATTTTAAGGTGCATCTCGATTTTAACAAACTTGAGTTCCAAAAACAATTTATTTACCTAATTAACTTCAACCACATTTTATCCACCTACTAAAAACTACTCTATAGCAAATTTTGCCGTAAAATTTTGGTACCATTAGCATTTTCTTGCACGGAAGACACAGCTTCGCTGTAACCAATCAAAACGCAACGTATAATTTCGCGGGGCCCGCCCTGCGTCACTTTCGAGTACCGCCCTTTTTTCCACCTCGTGTCCTTCTAGTTTCGCCCAACCAAAAGAAAAAAAGAAAACAAAAGGAAAGCACAAATGGCGCTTCGTCTCTTTACTTTCAGTTTCCAAGTACATCCTCCCAGTCGTTCTAGTCCCTCTCTCTTTTCCTACTCTACGAAGTCTAAACCCTCACTTGCCTAAACCAAAAAACCCCCCAAAACGCACCGTTTTTTAATCTCGACGAAGAAGAAAAATGAAGCGAGTGTTCGAGGAAATCTCCGACGACGAGTGGGAGAACCACAGCCACTCCTTCAAGCCCTCTCGCGTCCTCAACACCACCACGAACCCCACCCCTCCGGCGATCGAATCCTTCGCTTACGGCTCGTCCAAGCAAAACCCGAAGGAGGACATAGTGTTTGATTTGGAGGACGACGATGAGGATGTGGTCGAGGCCGCCAGACCTTCCGTGGCGAACCGTGGCCGTCGGTTCGTGGTGGAGGATGAGGAGAGCGACGGCGACGACGGCGATAAGGACGCGGATATCGCGCAAGTGTACAACGTGAAGTCAAGCGATGAAGAAGGAAATGTTGAAGCGGAAGCGGAAGAGGAAGAGGAGGAAGAGGAGGAGGAGGAGGATGTGGTGGCAAAGGCTTTGCAGAAGTGTGCGAGGATATCGGCCGAGTTGAAGAGAAACCTGTACGGCTCCTCTGTCACCGCCTGCGACCGCTACGCCGAAGTCGAGTCCTCTTCAGTCAGGATTGTCACTCAGGTCATTGCTTAGTTGTGGTGTTGAATCCAATATGATTGAAAATTTTGCTTTTTTTAATGGTAGCTGATGTAGTTTTGGTACTTGTAGGATGATGTGGATGCGGCATGTAAGTCACAGGATTCGGATTTTCAACCGGTTCTCAAGCCATATCAACTGGTTGGTGTCAATTTTCTTCTTCTGTTGTATCAGAAGGATATTGGGGGAGGTACTGTGCTTTTGCCTTTGATAGTGCATAATAACTTTTTAACACTTTTTGCTAAAAATTAAGCTGTTGGTGCTGAGGGTACACTAAGAAATGCCATATTTTTATATTTTGATTGGTAAGTTGCACATGGGTGGGTCTTGAACCCCGACCTCATCGCCATTCCCATATTATGGGAGGAGGAAGTACCAGTTGAGCTATATAGCTTATTGATTATATAATTATAGTTTTCATGAATCTTAACAGGCTGTATTACATGGACCCATTGATATTTAGCTGCAGTAGCGTGCTTGTGAAGTTCTTGGAATATTTGTGTAATGCTTAGCAGTGAAACTGGCTTAGAAAATTTTGAATCTTTATTATGTCTGATTTGATGTTAGAACAGAGATTGATGTTTGCAGAAATTATATTTGACAACAAGTAGTCAAATAAGCTACTTCTAGATTTGCAATTAGTCCAGGCTCTCTCCCTTGTGGCCTTGCCGTTGAGGCACCTTGGGTGAGGCAATTTGCAAAATTCCTCATCATAAAAAATAAATAAAAAAATTGCAAAATTCCTCGTCATCCAAAAAAAGAAAAAAAAAGAAAAAGGAAAGATATGTGGATAATAGGGGTACATATTTGGATTCTAAACAAGTGAAAAATTGAAGAAAGTTTACAATAAGCTCTAGCTCAAATGAGCTTCCTCTCTACGTAGAATGGAGTGAAGGGTGAGGTTGTGAGATTCAACTTCAAGGCCTACTGCGTGTATGTGTTAATAAAAATAAAAATAAAGGAAAAAGCACGAGAAGAATGTCAGGGCTTATTGGGGCAGTGAACAGTAAACTAAAATGGTAGTAGTTCTAATTTTTTTTTTAATATGTTAATTAAAGCTGATTTATTGAAAAAAATAGTTAATGCGAGGTGGGTGTTAGGGTTTCTATCATGAATGTTTCTGATGAAAATCTAAGAAACTATGACTATTTTGTTTTTTTTTAAGTTGGATTCAAATTGAAGAACAAGAATTAATCACACTTGGACTTTCTTAGGCCTTTTTCTTTAGGCTTCCTTTACATCATACCTAAGGATTACACAAGGGGTTTTACTGTTGGCAACTTTTATTTATTTTTTATTTATTTTATAGATTGGATTAGAAAGTTGCATCCATGTACACAAGCTACTAATTCTAGTGTAGTAAGTTGTAGGATGCTAACTCATTGTCAAAAAGTAATAGAAGTTAATTTGTAAACTACTAAATGCCAATCATAAGGATCCGATAACATAATCTGACCCGTACTAAGAGCCTCGAGCCACAGGTATGGTCCATGCCTTGTCAGGAATTGTAGATATTTTCCTAACATTTGAAACATAAGAAAACATAAATATTGTCATTGTGCTATATAGCTCAAATATATGGTGGAAGTGAGATTGTGGGTACAAAATCATCACATGTATTTGTAACTTACCGATTGAAGTAAAAACTGGGGGGTTTGGGGGGATATCTTCCTACTAGAGAGATACATTGAAAGAAGAAAAGGACTTTATGGTAACCAAAATAGCCTAAGGATTTCTCTAGGTCCTGTGAGCATAACATTGGATAGATTTGGTCTTTAGCATGTATTTTGAGAGTTTTTGCTACCTGCATGACTGGGTGTAATTTTTGGATTTGTATCCAATTATTGGATTATGAAGTTTTCCTAAGATTTTCCACCATTTCTTACAATGCTAGATAGTAAGAAGAGCATTTCGCAGAGCCTACACAGCATGATGGAATACCTGAACCATGTGTAGTAAATTTTACTCAGCCTCTTAAAGAGACAGATATTTGGCTTACTGCAGAGAAGGAAGATTTCCCATTGATTGATGAGAAAGTTCAACTTGAGAGCGACAATTCAGAGGGTTGTAAAGAGTGAGTTTGATGCATCCGTTACTGATCCACCCATTATGGTGCATGAAGTTAAAAAGCTTAATAAAATGGAAAAGATTAAAACAATGGTGCTTCCTGTGGCCCAAGATAAGTTTGTAATGTTTGCAACATTGATTTGTAATTCCTGATGAATTTAATGATGTGGTGAAACATAAAGTTTCCTTGTTATTAGTGCTACCATAGGTGATTCCAGAATTAAAGCAAGTATCCAGTGCTGAAATTCTTATCATTCAACACTTGCCTTGAGGAGGATTTTTCTCCAACCAAGATGATGCGCAAATAAATATTATTTTTAATTTAGTGTTATTTAAATTTGGAGTCAATTATATATTTATTGGTCATTACATTTTTTTTTTTAATTTCTTATTATTTAATAAGGTTAGCAGTATTTTATTAATTTTCTAGAGTTGAGGGTATTTTTGTAATTCAGTAATTCCAAGTCAATTAGAATTAGGGTTTCCTAAGTCAATTAGAATTTAGGGTTTAGTTTTGGTAGTATATAAACAATTGATTAATAAAATTTCTCTTTATCTCTCTCTCTCTGTGTCTCTCTTTTTAAGTATTAATTGTTATTGATGAGAAAATTTATACATCAAGTATATAGGGCATATACCAGATGAATAATAGCACATTTAGGTTCTAAGATTACTATCATCCATAAAATTGTAAATTATAGAAAGCACATGCTCCTGCCGCCATCATTAACTCGAGGATAGTTCTGAAAAATTGCATCTTCACTTCTAAGATAGATCTCTAACAACCCAAAAAAATTCTAGCAGTTCTTTTAAGTCAAATGCACCACATCAAGCAATGAGGTGTAGCCTTCATTATTATGCTATTTCTATGTCTTCCATATTGTGATATTTCTCTTATTTTTTTTAACAATCTAGTGTTGACTCCAGCCAACCCGAAGTGTTGACTCCTTGGTTTTCTATTCCATTGGGTGTTGACTCTAAGAAAACTTAGGTGTCGAATCCTAGGTGATTTTTATAGTTTCTACTTTTCAATTTTTGTGTTGCATTAAGTTTTGGTTTTGTTCTGTGTCAAATGTAGGAAGTACATAGAAATATTTAGTTTAATTTACTTTTATTTAATTTTGGAGTTTATTGTGTTTTTATTGGTCAATTTGAATTTTATTTTAGGTCTTATTATTGGTCAATTTGTAATTCAATAATTGGGATGTTCAATTAGAATTTGGATTTCTTGAGTACACAAGAATTAGGGTTGACTATATAAACATGTTATTTTACTCTTATGGAGACAAGGTTATAGTTGCTTGATTAATAAAAATTTCTCTTGGAATTTTCTAACGGTTTGGTGTTGACTCAAGCAAATCCTAGGTGCTGACTCCTAAGTTTTTTACCTAGCTTGGTGTGGACTCCAAGCTACCCTAGTTGTGGACTCCTAAATTATCTATTCTTATATTTTTTGTTTTTTCAATTTGTCTTATCGTGTACCATTCTATGCTTCTTAGCTGAAAAGCATATCTCTAGCATATTATAAGGTTTAATATTTTGTTTTCAATATAGGTTTGAGATTTTAGTTAATTGTAAAGATTTATAGTTGATTACCTTTGTAATTTCTACAGCCATATTGGCGGATGAGATGGGCCTTGGGAAGACTATCCAGGTATGTTGGGCTCCATTATTTTGCCTATGTCTTGCTAGTTCTTTTGACCCCATGAAAAGAAGGTTCTTATTATTTTGGACTGGTGAGTTACACATTCACCTTGTGGGTTTTGAAGCCATGATCTTTCTCTCTAACCATTATTGTAAGAGGAGGAGAAAAGAAAATGGTGCAACTCAAGTATTTGTTGTTTTTTAAACCCAATAGGTGTCGATCATTGTTTTTCTGAATAGTGTAAAATTGTTCTTTTCCGACAGGCTATTACATATCTGACTTTGCTGAAACACTTGAACAATGATCCTGGTCCACATTTAATCGTATGTCCTGCTTCTGTTTTGGAAAACTGGGAAAGAGAACTTAAGAAGTGGTGTCCATCGTTTTCTATTCTCCAGTATCATGGGGCTGCGCGATCAGCACATTCAAAGCAGTTGAACTCTTTGGCCAAAGCTGGAAAGCCGCCTCCTTTTAATGTTCTTCTTGTGTGTTATTCACTTTTTGAAAGACACAGGTTTGTTTGACTGTGTTCCATATGCTATTTGACTTGATGTTGGTTGAAATCTTATAAATGATGGTGAATGCAGTGCACAGCAGAAAGATGATCGTAAAATTCTGAAACGTTGGCAATGGAGCTGTGTGCTGATGGATGAGGCCCATGCCTTGAAGGATAAAAGCAGTTATAGGTGGAAAAATCTAATGTCTGTAGCAAAGAATGCAAACCAGCGTCTTATGCTGACAGGAACACCACTTCAAAATGATCTACATGTATTACTTGCAAAAACCTCTTGCCTAGAGTCGCTTAAATTTTCCATAGTTCTTATTGCCAATTAAGCCTAGAAACATTCCACTGCTGCTGCTGCCTTAAGAAATGAATTTTAGAGATCATGTAGTTGAAGGCTTAGTAATATGATGGCTAGTTACTGCTAATGAGCTATAGCTTAATTGTCATTTCCTCCTTTCATAATAATGATATGGAGGGTGAGGTTCCACAAAGCAGCCAACCAATCATTTTTATCTCTTCTTCATTTCCTAGATTCTTGTAATTTTTGTTCTTGATTGTTTGACCCTCTTGTACACTCCCTGTGTACTAGGGTGTTCCCTTTTTGATATCAATAAACTTATTACTTATCAAAAAAAAAAAAAAATGGTATGGAGGGTGAGGTTGTGGGTAACTTACCAATCAAAATAAAAAATGATGGGTAGTTACTATGTTGTATAATGAATTCTGAGATATGGTCTTGTGATTGTTATCACCTGGTTTAAAGGGAATATGTTGGATTCATAGAGATTATCACGAACTTAGAACAAAATATGGGTATATGGCTCCTTCTATGAAATTTGGTGTGGGGCCAACTTCTTGGCTAAGAGAGGGGAGTTAAGGGTGGGAGAGGGATTTTAGGTTATGATTTTGTTCTTTGGTTGGATTATGTGTTTCCTTTATTGTTTTTTTCAATCTGTCAATGTTTGTTGTCATCCAATAAACACTTTCTTTTGCATACAAAATACAACAGTTTTGATTGTCTTTTGTCAAGAATGTAATTATATGGCAAATTTCATCTTTTTGTTGGTGGTAATTGAAGGGGGATGGGGACTGATCTTTAATGATGTTTGTTTTCAGTAATTTGCTTTGCTCAATAATAGATTACATTTAAGTTTGGTAATTACTCTTGTATGTAACATCAACTGTTGGAGATTATACTGCAAGGCAATCAAAAATTTCAGTGACATGCAGTTTTTATGTGGTTGACTTGCTGGGTTTTTGTTCCAGGAGCTGTGGTCGTTATTGGAATTTATGATGCCTGATCTTTTTGCTACTGAGGATGTCGACTTGAAAAAGCTTTTAAACGCAGATGATATGGATTTGGTTGGTCGTATGAAGTCTATTTTGGGACCGTTTATTTTGAGACGTTTGAAATCTGATGTGATGCAGCAACTTGTTCCAAAGATTCAACGGGTATTTTAGATGATTTATTTAAAATATAATTTTTTTTTTCTCTCTTGCTTATAATTTACTCCTGTAAATGCTTAAACTATTATACAGGTTGAGTATGTTGTAATGGAAAAGCAGCAGGACGATGCTTATAAGGAAGCTATTGAGGAGTATCGTGCAGCTTCACGAGCTCGTATCGCAAAAAATTCAGAGATAAACTCAAATAATATTTTTGGAGTTCTTCCTCGGCGTCAAATCTCCAACTATTTTGTTCAGTTTCGTAAGGTGCTGCGATTTCTATTTATCACATTCTCTATGTATTCAATTTATACACTTCAAACCATTCATATATTATGTTTATCTCCTAACTTTTTTTCTGTTGTGTGTTTTTCTTTTTCTTTTTCATTTTGCCTCCTTTTACATGCTTATTCCAGATTGCAAATCATCCTTTATTGGTTAGGCGTATTTATAGAGATGAAGATGTTGTTCGTTTTGCTAAAAAGTTACATCCAATGGGTGTGTTTGGTTTTGATTGTACCTTGGACAGGGTAATTGAGGAACTTAAGAGTTATAATGACTTCTCCGTTCACCGGGTAAATTCATTTTTGTCCTTTCGATATCTCTTCTTATTTTTTAAATGCTGAAAAATGTGATGGACTATCATTTATATCTTTTGCTCATTTTTCATCTTAATAGGTTATAATTAAATTCTATGCTTCTAGTTTATTCTAGAACTCCTAGTGCCTTTGATTTTATTATATTTTTGTATAATGGTAGAATCTCCATTTTGACATACATGACAGAGATCTCACATTTTGTTCATTCTAGATCAATGCATTAATTAGTTTCCATACAGTAGGGAAGCTTGTGAATATGGAGGTTGCACACAAGATTAATTATGTGTGATTGTATGTCTGCCTTAGCCAGTGTTCATTCCACCACTTCTGTAGAATTGATTGATAATTTAAATTTTAGAATGTAATTCTTTAGGAGTTGTGGTAGTTTTTTCTCTTTATTCTAGTGTTCATTTTTAAAATGATTACCTAGTTATCAAAAAAAAAAAAAAAAAAAAAAAAGAGGAAAAAATAAGAATAATTTTTTGGACTCTCATCTGTATTTCAGTTTTGAGGATTATTTTATATTAATGACTTAAATTAGCATTAATCAGCCTTTCTTAGATGTTGCATCAATGATACATATTTTGATGAAATAAGCTTAAGCTGATCCTAATACGTTGATGGTGTAGTGGGTGGCCTTAACCTTACCATCTGCATGGGTACTTAGATCAGAATCTCTGGATATCTCTCTATTTTTGAAGTCAGGAATTAAACAGTATGTTAATTCCTGTTTTATTTGATTCCCTTGGTTGGAAGAATGACAATGCTGAAGGTTGATAATTTGAGTTTGATTAAATATGTTATTTTTATTTATTTAACCATTGAGTGCTAACTGATGATCCGCTTTCCTAGTGAGAAATTGGGTGGTCGCAACTTTAGTCTGGAAATGTAAAAATTCTCCTAGTTCATTGTGGACATGAACTTGATTGATCTACCTCTTGAAGGAGGGTCTTACACATGGATGAGTGGTTCGAATTCACCTTTGATGTCTAGGATTGATAGGACATTGGTGTCTAAGGATTGGGAAGAGCAATTCCTTGATGTTATTCAGTGAGTGTTACCACATCCGATTTCAGATTATAACCCTATCTTGTTTGTGGTAGGAGGAATGGAGAGAGGTAAAAGTCAAGTCCCTGATGTTATTTAGTGGGTTTTACCACGTCTGATTTCAGATCATGGCCCTATCTTGTTGGAGGCAGGAGCAATGGTGAGAGGGAAAAGTCCTTTTAGATTTGAGAATATGTGCTTAAAAACAGAGTGGTTTGTGAAAAAGGTACATTTTTGGTGGAATCGTTATTATTTCCAAAGCACGCCTAGTTTTGTGTTAGCTAAGAAGTCGGAGGCCTCGAAGGAAGATATTCGCTTGTGGTATACAAAGGAGTATGGAAATTTATAGGTGAAGAAAAGGAGGTTGTTGGAGGAATTGGTGAGGCTAGATGGGAAGGAAGGGGTTACAGTGATCACACTTGAGGAGAAGAGGGAAAAGGATAGAGTGATTTCAAATGTGAAGCACTTGACTTTGTTGGAGGAAACATTGTTAAGATAGAAATCTAGAGATTTATGTCTAATTCCCATAGAAAGAATAATTATTTGGGTAATTTAGAGGTGGATGGGTATATGATGATGAGGGTTGAGGTGATTGATTAGGTGGTGGGGTGGGATTTTATTGAAAGTTATATAGGGAGATAGAAACATTGCGACCGGTGGTGGATGATTTGAATTTTGATACTATTGGAGGAAGAAATTCTACAAGTTGTGCATGACATGGAGGGGGACAAAGCCCTGGGACTTGATGGGTTTACGATGGCTTTTTTCCATCATTGTTGGAGGGTTGTGGAGAGTCATATTTTAGCCTTCTTTGAGGAGTTTTATGAGTAAATTCTTCATTTATTGTTCTTATTTCTAAGAAACATGAAGCCAATAATATTTGAGATTATAGAGCAATAAGTATGTAGAGTAGTGTCTATAAGATTTTGGCTAAGGTCTTGGCATACCGGTTGAGAGGGTCTGAATCTCAAAATGCTTTCATGGGGGGTCTTCATATTTTGGATTCAAGTCTTTGTTGCAAATGAGTGTGTTGATCGTTGTATTTGAAGAAAGGTACTGGATGTAATTTATAAATTGGACATAGAAAAAGCTTATGATCATGTAAACCGAGAGGCCTTGCTTTACTCGCTAGAAAGGATGGGTTTTGGAGTTAGATGGCGACAATGGATCCATACATGTATCTCTTTTGTCTAGTTTTCAGTTAGTCAATAGCCCTTTAGTTGTTTTTTTCCCCTAATTCGAGAGGCTTAAGATAAGAGGATCCTTTATCTCCTATGCTTTTCCTTTTGATGATGGAAGTGTTTTCTAAGATTCTTAGGCGAATGGAGGAGGCTGGTATTATTAGGGGTTTCAAGGTGCATGGAGTGGGAGGTGATGAGTTATGCGTATCTCATTTGTTATCTGCGGATGACACCATATTGTTCTGTGATACTACTATTGAACAATTTCTCCATATTAGAATGTTGCTAACATGTTTCACAACGGTTACAGGGCTTAAGATTAATGTAAGTAAAAGTGAGATGGTTCCAGTTGGTGAGGTGGATAATTTGGACGAGTTAGCTGATGTACTGGGCTGCAACATTGGGGTTTCATCTATGACATATCTTGGTATGCCTTTGGGAGCCTCCTACAAGTCGTCCTCTATATGGAATCCAGTTTTGGAGAAGTTGGAAAAACACTTGGTAGGGTGGAAGAAAATGTATCTTTCTAAGGGGGTTCGCCTGACTTTGTTCTGTAGGGGTTCACATGGGTGTGGTTTATGGAGGGGCATTTGAAAAGGTTGGGAGAGTTTTAGTAAGTTTATTTACTTTGAGATAGGAATGGGGAGTAGAATCCAGTTCTAGCATGACTATTTTTGTGAAGCTTAGTCGTTGAAAGGAACTTTCCTGGATTTATTTGAGGCTGCTACTTATAGGGAGGCATTTGTTGCAGATATGGTGGCGAGCCACACTTTGGAGGAAGGGTGGAGTTGGGATGTACGGTTCCAATGTGGTTAGATGGAGTTGGTGGAGGCCTTTTTTCATACTTTGGAGTCACTGAATCCTCCTATTGAGGATGGAGATAAGATGTGGTGTTTGGGGCTGAAGGGAGAGTTTGATATAAAATTCTTTTATGGTGCATGGAGGGGATCTAGCTCTATTACTTTTCCTTGGAAGAGTATTTGGCCTGTGAAGGCTCCATGTCGTGTGACTTTTTTTGGCTGGGAAGATTCTCACAACTAACCATTTGAGGAGAACGGGCTTCGCTATTATGGATTGGTGTTGCCTTTGTAGACGTATTGGAGAGAGTGTTGATCACGTGCTCATATTGTGGTGAGGTATCTTGGTTATGGAGCTTTGCTCTTAGATTGTTTGGTGTTTTTTGGGTTTTACCCAAGAGGGTTATCAACTTATTGGCTGGTTGGAGGAATTGATTGGGGAAGCATTCTTCAAATATTTGGATATCACATTGTGCGAAGTGGATTCTTTGGAGGGAGAGAAATAATTTCATATTTGAAGATTCGGTGCTTTCCAGGGATAAGCTCATAGCTCTATTTGTGACAACTTTGTTTGATTGGTCACGTGCGTGGGGATTTACTTCTAGGGAATCCATTCCGCTGTTTTTAGATTCCCTTTCTTGTACATAATTGTCTGTTTTTCCTAGTTGCTTGTACATATCTTCTTTGCCTACTCCCTCAAGAAATGGAGTAGTAGTTTTATTCAATACAATTTTTCTTACTTATCAAAAAAGAATTAATGGCACTTCCTCCCTCCCCCCTTCAAAACACAAAAGGTGAGGTGTCAATTCAAAATCTACTGCATACGTGCTTTATGTGCACCCGTAAAAGGATGTCACTGTTATTTATTTGAGTTATAGAGTGGTATGCTCTCTAGCTTAAAAGGCTTAGGAGCACCCTGGGGAGAGAACAAGGTTGCAATTCATGACTTGAAGCAGCTTTTTTTTTCCAGACTATTTGAATGGACAAATGCTTTGGGCGTTTTCACTTTTGATTCCCTGGTTGATTTGCTTGATTGTTGTAATTTTCATGCACTTTAGTTTTTCATTTTTTTGTCCTTAGCACACTACCTGTGTGCTTTGGTTTTATTTTTTTTGTGCTATTTTCTTTTTAATCAGTGAAGTATTACTTATTTATTAAAAAAAAAAAAAGGCTGTAAGAGAGGGAGTATATGTGGTGCTTACAGGGGAAGTCGCATTATCGGCTTCTAGTCTTGAGAGGATTAGGAGCTGTCCTACCTTGAGATGTGCCTAAGGTGGTTCCATGTAAACCTGTTGTACGCTTGTGTGATCCCCCTTAGTTCTCACCCATTTAGGGATGAGAATTTTCTCCTATTTGGTTGCCTCTCATAATTGGTGCTTTTGCCCTATAATGCTGCATATTCCACTTTCAATGGTTAGGATCATCTTCTCTTTCAGATCACAAGATATTTCCTCTCTTCTATTTTTATTTTACTATTCTGCATTCTTGGGTGAAAGTATTCCCTGATGTAGCTCTAACGGGAGTTCCCTGACTGATTTAGGTCATATTTTAAATTTGATTAGAGCCCAAACTTTGGTCATTCTTGTATTTGTTAATAGATTTTAGTGTTGTATCCTTGAGATATGAATCATGGGTGTGGTTCTTTTTAACTTGTTGGCAGCTAAGAAGGTCAAAGCTGTATAGTATAAACTAAAGTAATGGATGATCCTTTTTGGTGTGGCTGGAAGGAATTTGATTTTAAACTGGATTAAATATTTTGTTGCCCAACAGGGTTTCGTCCCTTGTTGTCTTGTGAATTGGTGGCAATAGCAAAAGCAAAGTATTAGTTCAGGTAACTTGACAGAAATAAGTTAGTATTTGATTTAACAGGCCATGTCATAACAAAAGGCCTTAAGGTTAGATGAATTGAATTGCACATAAACGACAACATTCAAACCAAGAGCCTTGTAACTCAACTGGCATTTCAAACCGTTTGTATATTTTTATATTATGTTCACTATCTGTCCCCTCAAAGGTAGGGACAAAATTTAACATCTCATTTGTACCCTCCAAAATACCTGAAGACTACTTTGCATTATTTTGGCACTCTGAAGGTTCAATACCTTCACTAGGTGTATGCTAAAGCTTGAGTTTTTGCCTGCTTGAGACAATGTTCCCACTCAGTTGATCTCACTTGAAAAGAAACCACCAAATCTTTTGACCCAACAATTGACATGATACGTAGTATGGTGACACTAGGGGTGGCAAATGGACAGATTGGATCATAAATGGGTTGGGTGTGTAATTACCCATTTATGACCCGTTTATATATAAATTAATTATCCATTATCCACCCAACCTATTTAATTAGTAACCCGCCCATTTAACCCAGTATGACCCAAATAAATAAATAACTTGTTATTAGATTTTCCCATTAAGTTAGCAACTACAAAATTTCTCATAAACCAAACAGGACCCTTGAAAATTGTATTAAAATCTTTTAGCTTTAAAACAACATCAACCACTTCATTTTCATTTATTTTCCCAAACTTTCTCACAAACCAAACAGAACTTCTCCTTACCCAGACCAATACCTAACTAATCAAACAATCTTTTAAGCAAACAAACACTCATAGAACTAACTTGAACTTTAGTCTAAACTCTGAAATACAGTTTTTCCCTAATTTTCTCAAAACTTGCTCGGCAACCAAACAGAAAAATACAAAAAAAAAAACCTGTTACCAGTATCTTTCTTGATATCCTCATGCTCATGCCTCCGCTTCCGATGGCGAGCCCAATCGGCGGTACTATTACAGATACTTGTACAACCTTCGTTATCGGGCTAGTTCTCGAGCAGGTTGCCAATAATCTCGATCCGGAGCTGCCGGTCCGAGAAGTTACTATCGTTGAAAGCGAACGCGAAATCAGCATCTGTAGAAGCTGATACACTACCTCTGGTGAACTCCGATTCCATCCCCGTTCTCTCTCTAGAATTTCCTTTTGTTTGGTTACTGAGAAAATCTGAGGGAAAATGTTTGGGCTTAGAAATCTAGAGGTTAAAGTGTTTGGGAAAGTGTTTGGTTACTGAGAAAATCTGAGGGAGAGTGAGACTGAGGACCGAATGTTTGGGCTTAGAAATCTAGAGGTTATACTGTTTATTTAAGTTTTAGATTTTAGAAGGGCTTAGTGGGTATTAGTGGGTTTATTTAATTTTAAATTTTAGATGGGTTTAGTGGATATTAGTGGATTTATCCATTTAGACCCATTTAATTAAATAACCAAATGAGTCTTTATTCATTTAACCCAAATACTCAAATGGGTTGAGTTAAGACTTATCCAAATAAGGTGTGTAATGGACGGGTTCATGGATCCAAATAAGGTGTGTAATGGGCGGGTTCATGGATATAGATAAAAATTGCCACCCCTAGGTGACACGACATTTCTTAAAAAACTAGGATATGATACGTCGAGGATACAACAATTAATTAGTGAATTAATTTTTTTTTTAGGTATATATATTTTATATTTGGAATAATTTATGTTTATTTTGGATGTAAAAATTATGTAACAACTATGAAATGTTTGGAAATATATCTAAAATTAATTTAAAGACAATAAAATATTGTTTAAAGTACGAACAAGAGAGTTCAAATAAACCAGACGCCCATAAAAAGAATTCAAATAAACAACATTCAACATCAAAATAGAACAACCGAATTAAAAAATAATTTTTTCTTCCTGAGTGCATGCTTGACACGTTTGTGTCCATGTTAGATACATGTCTGACACCAGTACGTTGGCAATTTTTCCTCGTCTGTGCTTCCCAGGCTGCACCTTGGGTGGGCTAGTTTTCTTCCTTTATTTGTGACCATAGTTGTGGGCCTTACATGCTCAAGATATTGATTGGTTGTATGCAACTGTGTGTTCTATCATCTTCCACTTGGATCACGATCTTTACGTAATTGATATTTACAAGTGATTGTGATCAATTGTTCGTCAATTTGGTGGTTTTCAATTTTTCATCAACTCATCAAAAATGCCAAAGAAGCAGTTCTTTACTCTATTAGGCCACATAGATGAACGTACAAAAAAAGGGTAATTTTGGCAGCCCAACCACTTACCAGTAGTATCTCCTCCTTGTCGTCCACAAATTTCAACCGATCAGTTCATTTATTCTAGTGGCGGGTGACTTGTGAACTCTTTGAACCTTCTAGAAGGAATTTGTGTCCTGCATCTTCAAAGGTTTTAACATTGTGTTCTTCTTTCCACTTGAAAGCTAATCACATGGGTTTGTTTCCCATACTAAGTTATTAAGTGTTGGAGAAGCACATTGGGTATCGTCTATTTCTAAGACTCCCTTCATTCCAATACACAAGTTTTCCTATACCCCTAGATATTTGAAGTGGTTGGAGGATATTCTTAGCTCAGCCGCTGCAACCGCAAAGTGCTAAATGATGCTAGGCTTTATGAAGCGCTATATGCCTCAGTCTTCACCTGGTATCAAAATGTGTTCATCGTGCAAGCTTTCTGTGAATGTTGGTGCCCTGTTAAAAACACTCCGCATACTTCTATGGGAGAAGTCTTTATTGCCCTTTGGTGTGGTATGTCTTGTATGTTCACATCATATCCCTATATATATATATATATATATATATATATCATATCTCTGCATACTTCTAGATATCATATCTCAATTGAATGTTGAATGTTGTCAAGAAAGGTACTCCATGCTAAATGTTTCTGAACTGACCAACCCCTTGCTAATTGGCTTCCAAGCCTGAGTCGCAACAGTGTTTAAAGCCTTCCATCAGAGTTTGTACGTTGCTTATAATCTTTAACGGATGACTATGACCCCCCTCAATTTTCTTTTTTCCAGATTATGTAAGATTAAACCAAGATGTTGAGTATATTTTTAGGAAGTGATGAACCTTTGTTTTCATTTTTCAATGAGAATGATTATGGCTATATTATAAAAATTTGTGATTGTTCATTTCTTTGGTGTGGTATGTCTTGTTCTCTTAGGTGCATACTACTAAAGAATAAAGATCCAACCGATGGTTTATGCTTGGGACCTTAATACAAACATAAATCTAATGATGAGCTGAATTTGATCTGGTTTCTTTGGTATCATTTTGTTCTAGAATTGTATATTCCTTTCTGACATCAGTATATTTTCCATCTACCTCAATGCAGCTTTTGCTTTATTATGGTGTCACTGATACAAAGGGAATCCTTCCTGACAAATATGTTATGCTTTCAGCAAAATGTCGGGTATGACCAAAGTAATCGTGCAAGTTCTTTTGGAATAAGTCTGTTTGATCCTAATTGAAGGTTCTAGTATATGTTCTTTATGGTCAAAATTTTAGATTGAGTTGTTTTCTTAATGATATAGGCGTTAGGTGAACTTCTCCCTTCACTAAAGCAAGGTGGTCATCGAGTTCTTATTTTTAGCCAGTGGACGTCAATGCTTGATATTTTGGAGTGGGGTTTGGATGTGATTGGGGTTACGTATAAACGACTTGATGGAAGGTATGCTGATCTGACATTTATAGTTTGTTCTCTTCTGACTACATTTTCTAGCATGTTGCTTATCTACATTTAATAAAAGTTACAATGCATGGATTGCATTCTTGTATGATGGATTCGTGTCAGATGCCTCCTGTTTTATAAAAGGAGATGACTGTCATTATCAATTTTTTGCACTTAATTATGGGCTACCAATGGTATTTTTATTTTATATGGTCCAAGGACACATTCAAACTCACCTGTAACTTGTAAAATATTCATTGATGTGCTCTATTAGCTTTGTATATTGTTTTTTAATTAGTTAAATCTATGAAGTGCTACTTCGGACAGATATTGAGGTCATCTGCTCTGGTTAATATATTTCCCAACATCAATTAACATATATTCTTTAAAAAAAATTCCCTTCTATTTACTTTTTGGTGGGTGAATGTGTGTTTAAGAATTATTAAATATTAGTATCAGGATTGAGAGAGGTTTCTAAGTTTTGGTTTAGCTGGATTAAGGAACTTGCTAAGATATGAATGAGATCCAATTAGAGAGGGGATGGGATGGGCTGTTGGACTTGTGTAGGTCAGGTTAGATTCAATTATGAATCTGATTATATGTAAGGGAATCCAAAATTTATAACAATAGAAAGGTGAGTGTTAATTGATTTCAAGTAGTGTAGTTCTTAACAACCACCAAGCCTTAATCCCAAAATTTTGGGTTTGAGTGTGGATCCTCAATTGACATTTCAGGGTTGGCCACATTTTTTTTGGCCATTCTACTCCATCCAAAGTCATGCTTTCTATTTATTACTTATTTGACATGTCATTTTTTACTATTTGTATTATTGTTATTTTTGGTTTTCCTCTATCTTTTTTGTTTCTTTAACTTAAAACTCACTCTTTCTCATTGTTGCATTAATCGCCCTTCTCTGAACATGAACAAACCACAATCTCAAGTGTCTCTGTCTCTTCTTTCCATTAATAGGGGTCACCCCTATCTTTATGAGTCATTTCAAATCCTATCCTTCCTTGCATTTCCCACGTGTCTATCTTAACATTCTCATTTTAGCTACATTCATTTTATATGTATAGTGCTTCTTAACAACCTAACATTTAGTATCATAGAGCATAAATGGTCTTATAATAGTCATATAAAATTTTCCCTTCAACTTAATTGGTATTTTTGTGATCAAACAATACTCTTGATACGATTCTCCACTTTATCCCCTATGTTCTTATCCTATGACACATTCTCTTTAATCTCTCAATTTTATGAATATTGTCTATTGATCCAAGATATTGAGTCTCTTGGGTACCTAAATATATGTGTTATTTTGCTCTCTTAATTTAGAGGTTGAACTTAAATGGGGAGGTGAGAACCAAAAATGTTATATAATTTGAAAAGGAGCTTGAATAGTTTGTTCCATAGTTTGTAGATCATCAATGATGCTTATTCTTGGAGCAGGGACCAAATTATGCTTCCATTGATAATAGTATCATAGTGTAGATCTTACAATAGTTACCCTAATTTGAGAGAGAGAGAGCGAGAGAGAGAGAGAGGGGGGGGGGGGGGGGGGGGGATGTTTTACAATCTTTATTTTAGTCTCATTTTTTCAGTCTGAGAATTTCTATTTCATGCTGACTAGATATTTAAACCGCTACTTATAGTTTGTTTAAATTGATTTTTTTTACCTTGAATTGTATATTGAGATTAGTGAAATTCTCTTCCAATGACAGTACTCAGGTGACAGAGCGACAAACAATAGTTGATACGTTTAATAATGATACTTCTATATTTGCATGCTTGCTGTCCACAAGAGCTGGAGGGCAGGGTTTGAACCTGACTGGAGCTGATACAGTCATCATTCATGACATGGATTTCAATCCACAGATTGATCGGCAAGCTGAAGATCGTTGTCATCGCATTGGCCAAACAAAGCCTGTTACCATATACAGGTGCTTGTGGTTCCATCCCCTTTCTTCCCAAAAGAAATTCTTCAACCTCTTTTCCAGAATACTAATTTAAATTCTTCAGTGCTGTAAATTTATATGGTAAATGGTTTTTTACTCTTATCCAATCAAATTCTTTGCAGGCTGGTTACCAAGGGTACTGTTGATGAGAATGTTTATGAGATTGCAAAACGGAAGCTAGTACTGGATGCAGCTGTCCTTGAGTCTGGTATAGAGGTGGATAATGAAGGTGAAACATCTGAGAAGACTATGGGGGAGATATTATCGGCTCTTTTGTTGGGTTAGGACACTAATTATCCTTGAGATACACTGCAACTAGAAATTCTTGTTCTGATTCTTTTGCATATTCTTCGTATAAGGTCTATTGTTGTACTATAAGTCAGGCTAGTTAGAGGAAAAAGGCCATAATTGATGGTGCATATGCCATAGGGATGTAAATTAGCCAAACAGTTAATGTAGCAGTGAAAATCAATGTTAATATAGATATTTTGAGTCGCTTTGGAAGACATTAAGATTTTTCATATAGGTACACAGTTTTTTTCCCCCTTATGGTGTTTAGTAGGATGACTTCCCCACGCAGGGCAATTATTAGTGCCAAATTGGGCAAGTTTTATTTGCTTGAGTTCCCACTCCTGTTTGTTTGAATTCTGCAGGTGATGGGAATGAGTCTCTTTGTTCTAAATGCATACACCAAATTTCTTGTTATTAAGGGTCCGTTTGTTTGGAGAAGTGGAAAAGTGGGAGGATGGCAAATTAGTGGGAGGATGGAAAAGTAGGAGGATAAAAAAGATTTGGTTTTCCCTCGTGTGTTTGGTTGGAGGGGTGGAAAAGTGGGAGGGTGGAAAACTTTTTTGTTTGATTGGAGAGAAAAAGGGGAGTATAAAAAATGTAGTTGATATAAATTGACTATTATGTCTTTGTTATATAATAGTGGGAAAGTGAGAGAGGTAGATGAGTGTAATAAAGTAGGGATATTTGTGTAAAATGCATTTCTCATCACTTTTTCCTCATTTTCCTCTCAATTTGGAAGGATAAAAAAAGTGGGCCTAGGAGGGAAAACTTCCTCCCCTATTTTTTTTTCTCAACCAAACAGTGGAAAACATTTTCCACCCTATTTTCCTCTTCCTATTTTTCTTCATTCCTGTTTTCACCCCAACCAAACACGCCTTAAAATATTATTATTGTTCAATGTATTAACTCATATTTGTGTATAATTTTAAAATATAAAAACTTGAAATTTATATTTATGGATCTTTGATTAGCTTGATATTTTCAAGCATTGAGGACATAAGGAGACAATGGGATCAAATGCTAGATTTTTAAAAGTCATATCCTACAAAGTTATCATAAAAAAGTTATAAGTAATTTGAATATACTCTTTAAATTTGTAGTTAACCTTGTTTCTTCAAGTCTTTGCTTCTACTCCATGATTAATATATACATACGTACTTTGTATTTTTCATTTGTTTCCCCTAGGCCTATGTCCGCTGGCAAAATTTGAGGGGCTATGTTTGGTAATTAATTTTATTTTGGTTTTCAAAAACTTGTTTTTAAGAATGGCAACAAGTTCTTTTTTCGAAGTCCAAAAAACGTTTGGCTAGTTGAAAAGAAATAATAGATTTTTAATATAAAAAAAATTAGAAAATTTGTTTTGGTGCATGTTTTAAAAAGGAAAACGTAAGTGCTCGAATAAAGAATAGAATAGATTATGACTTCTTGGGCAGTGTTTAGGATAGATGTGCTTGGTACGGCCGGGTTACTAACTAGCCATTGAACATTGTCCATCTCTTTCTCCCCTTGCTTGCTTTTATCATTATTTCGGTCTGTATTACTATTATGTGGAATACAGCAGATTCATCATTCATCCCAATGAAACGACAGTGGACAGCTGGAAAAAAAAAATCAGCATAATAGATCTAGTAAGTTCGAAAGAGAGGCTGATTATACCTCAATATTAAATGGATCACTACACTTGAAGTTGAAAACTTTCATCATCTTTCTGTCCTGTTGTTGATAAAATTTCTAGCTGTTGCTTAACTCATTTTGTTCCTAATAAGATATTGAAGAAAGAAAAAAAAAATCGAAGTAATCCCCACCATTTGAACATGTATTTGAAGAATCTATCACCTTGACCAAATCAAACAAGCTAAGGATCACTTTGTTCCCAACCTCGATCTCTATTGCACCCTCCCAGCAAGTAAAGCTATGGATCACGCCGTTAGGGACTCCATAGGCATATCAAAATACGATCATGTCCTGGATGGAATTAATGTAATTGGCTAATCTACTCATGGCAATTTAGAAAAGAACAAAGAGAAGAGGACGTGCAAAATGGACATTGTGATCTGAGGAGCAATAAGGGCCAGGCAAACCAATACCACCGCGAAAGACACAGATCAAATATAAAATCAATCACAACTGGATGGGCGTGCCTAACTATTCCCATCCTAACATCAATACTATCATCTAAAAAGAAGTGTTACCCATTTAGAGAGGCAATCATCTCTCCATTTATTGCGCCCCAACTAAAATTCACATTTAATACTGTAAATTTTTATGGAAGCAATATAAAACAAAAAATATATTTTCATTTAAAGATTGTTGTACCACACAATCATGGATTCTAAATAGAACAAAATTGCGTACCTTTCTTAGCAACCTAAGCATGTTGCCTCCCAAGGTATTCACGTCTTTCTCTCTATTTCTTTTTTGAGTTTTTAGAAGAATGCAGTATCATTTAGTAGTTTTGATGGCCAACCACTACTATAATATTTTAAAATCTTATTTTATTTAAGACTTCTAAAACCCAAGAGAGAGATTGGACGTAGGATCCTTAGGGATCCTAATCTTTAGCTGTAGGATTTATCAATAACTTTTTGAACGTTATTGACTTATCTTAAAACTCTTTCAAAATTATTTCTCAATTTTCTCAACCATATGAAGAAAATATTTGAACTTCTACAGATTGCAATAATGTCCATCAACACATTGCAATTGACCCCTGAAGATTAGAGAATTACAAATGAGGTCCCGTTTCATACAATTTTATATCTATGTCCTTCCACCATACTATATTCTCACAAGCCACTATGATTGGATAAATATCATTGTCATGTCCCTAACTTATGTGACCCTTAATTTCTTGATTTCATAATTTCTATTGGACTCTAAAATATCTTTAAAAAACTCTTTAAATATATATATATATATATATATATATACAATATTATATATATGAAAAACATTTTTGAAAAATGTTACCGGCCAGTTTTGTTTTGAGTCCAACTTCAATATGAAAATCAAATAAATATACTATCTTCTTTAGAGATTGATGGATTCATTGTTGAGCATTTATATATTTTACTCATTACACACATAACCCAACGTGTCTATATATAGCCTTTAAAATTGGCATGACCAGTTGACATTGTCAAAGTTATGTGCATAATAAATAAATATACATAAACCCCTCATGTTTGAGGACAATAAAAAAATTGTGATAGAACAACCTTTTAATTAACAATGATCACTCCATAACGTGTCTTTGATCGGATCCAGTTCAGTATATGTACTTGTTACATTGCACCCACTTGTTTGCTTAAAGTCACTACTTCAATGATGGAGTAAATCATCCTATCATATAGCAGCACAACAAGTGTAGGTTTCAGTGGTAATATTCAATTAATATTCACAGCCTAGAACAATTTAATAATCTATGAAAAATCATTACTCCCCGTTTTTAGTTCCTTAACCATTAACATGATTTTTTCTACAGAGGTGACATCACATGTCATATTTAAACAATGAAATATACCTATACAAGTTATGAATGTGAAAATAAAATTTTATCATCAAATAAAAATGCATAGTATTATTTTTTAGGGCAAATAATTCTAACCATTTTTATTAATTTCGTTTTGTTCCGGTCGGAATGGCCGGAAAATTTCGTATCGGTATGCAAACCGGAATTGCACACCCCTCTGTTCCACCTCGGATAAAATTTCGGCCTATTCCGGTGTGTTTCGGGCATTCCGGTTCATTTTGGTGAAATCCGGCCGAAATGCAAGATTCGGCCGGTACATGTTCAATAGCAAAAGATGAGCCTCAGTGAAAAAAAGAAAAGAAAAAAAAGAAGATGAAGATGATATTGACGATGAGAACATAAATTAAAAGATAAGATGAGATGAGTGTCAAGAAATTTACACAGAGTAATAGACCCGAAAAGGCATCCTTAGAGCTGAACAAAGCTGAGAGAGAGAGAGAGAGAGAGAGGAGATAAGAGAGACAAGATGAGAGTATCAGACGTTTTTAATAGGAGAGTATGGTTGTGATGAGGTTTTGGATGTGGGAATATTGGGATTTGGTGATAGATTGGACTTGAAAAGAAAGATGAAAATAGGGGAAGAGAAGACCAAAACACGTGAGATAGAAGAAAGAAAAATAAAAAAAAAATGAATCAAAAGATATGGCAGTGGTTGGGTCAGATAAAGAAAATGAATGAATAGTAAAAATTAAAATCATTATTTTATATAATTAGATTAAATTTATTATTTTATATCTTTATACCACTTTTTGGAATTGATACTTTTAGGTTATATATATATATATATATATAAAATATTTTTTTTTAAGGAATCCGAAACACCTTAAAACGGTATGCCGAAATAATCCGGTACCGAAATATTTCATTCCACTGGACAAACCGAAACGGGGTCCGAAACGGAATTAATAACATTGATTCTAACAATCTCTCACTTGCATTCAAAACCAATCATACATGTATTTAATACCCATTGCTTCCAAATATTTCTCAAACACCTTTTGAGACAACGCCTTTGTGAGTGGATCTGCAACATTATTGGTGGAGGCAATCTTTGTTATTGCTACATCACCTCTTTGTATAATATCACGTATCAAGTGATATTTACGTGCAATATGTTTTATCCTTTGATGAGCCCTTGGTTCTACTGCATTTGCAACAGCCCCACTATTGTCACAATAGATAGTAATGGGTGACTCAATAGAAGGAACAACTTCAAGTTCTTGAATGAACTTGCGAATCCACACAGCTTCCTTTGCAGCTTCACTTGCAGCTTCACTTGCAGCTATATACTTTGCTTTTGTAGTAGAGTTTGTAGTAGTATCTTGCTTGCAACTTCTCCAACTTATTGCTCCCTTGCCAAGAGTGAACACAAATCCAGAAATTGATTTTCTATCATCAATATCAGATTGAAAATCAGAATTTGTATACCTTTGGACAGTCAAATCCTCACCACTAAACACCAAGAAATAATGTTTGGTCCTATTTAAATATTTGAGGATATGTTTCACTGTTGTCTAATGCTCAGAACCTAGATTGGATTGATATCTACTCACAATGCTCACTGCATAACAAATGTCTGGCCTAGTGCAAAGCATTGCGTACATGAGACTTCCTACAGCCGAAGCATAAGGACAATTTCTCATTCTCTCTCTCTCTTCTTGCGTTTTAGGACACATATGATTAGAGAGATGAATTCCATGTCTAAAAGGTGAAAACCCTTTCTTGGAATCTTACATGCTAAACCTAGCCAATATCTTGTCAATATAATTGACCTGTGAAAGTCCAAATAACCTTTCTTTCGGTCTCTAAACAATTTGATTCCGAGTATATAGGACGCTTCACCAATATCTTTCATTGCAAAGTGACTAGATAACCATACTTTTATAGATGACATTACTCCTACATCATTGCCAATGAGTAGTATGTCATCTACATAAAGAACTAAAAATGTAATAGTGCTCTTACTAACCTTTTTGTAAACACAAGGTTCATCCATATTTTGTGAGAAACCAAACGATTTAATTGCCTCAGCAAAACGGATGTTCCAACTGCATGATGCTTGCTTTAGGCCGTATATAGATCTCATCAACTTGCACACTTTTGATTCTTGACCATGAGATATGAAACCTTCTGGCTGGTCCATAAAAATTTCTTCTCGAATGTGTCCATTCAAGAAATCTGTTTTAACATTCATTTGCCATATCTCATAATCATAATGTGCAGCAATTGACAATAGAATCCTTATGGACTTTAGCATGGCTACTGGCGAAAAGGTTTCCTCATAATCAATTCCAGCCTTTTGATTATACCCTTTTGCCACTAGCCTAACTTTATAGGTCTCCACCTTACCAGTAGGTCCTATATTCCTTTTGTAGACCCATTTACAACCAATAAGCTTAATACCTTCTGGTTTTTCTACTAAGGTCTAGACCTAGTTGGTATACATTGAGTCCATCTCTGATTCCATGGCCCTTTTCCAATTCTCAACGTCCTTATTAGTCATTGCTTCTTGATAAGTAAAAGGATTATTATCATGCTCCTCTGACACCATTAGATAAATCTCATTTAACAAAGTGAGTCTAACTGGAGGTCTGATAGTCTTTTTACTATGTCGAGTCTCTCGTATTTTGCTTGGTTCAATAGGCACTATTACTTGCTCTTCATTATTCTCATTCAAATCAGCCATTGGGTTATCAGTTTGTTCATCAAGAGAAACTTTTGCTCTACTTTCATTTAAGCTATAATCTTCCTCAAGAAAAATAGCATTGCTGCTCACAAACACCTTTTGCTCACTAGGATTGTTAAAATAGAAACCAGTATACATCTTGGGATAGCCAACAAATAAACATCTATCACTCCTAAGTCCTAGCTTATCCATATTATACTTTCTAACATGTGTTGGACAACCCCATATCTTTAAGTGATTTAGACTTGGTTTCTTACCAGTCCATAACTCATATGGGGTATTAGGAACTAATTTGGTAGAGACTCTATTTAATAAATAAATAGTAGTCTCCAAAGCATAACCCCAAAATGAAATTGGCAACTTTGACATGCTCATCATAGAACGAACCATATCTAATAATGTTCTATTTCTTCTTTCAGCTACACCATTATGTTGAGGTGTGGCAGGGGGAGTCAATTGAGAAATAATCCCATTTTCTTTTAGATATTCCTTAAATTGATCCAAGAGGTATTCTCCTCCTCTATCAGAGCGAAGAACTTTTATGCATTTTCCAGCTTGTTTCTCAACCTCATTACGAAATTCTTTGAACTTTTCAAAGGATTTAGATTTATGTTTCATTAGGTACAAATAACCATACCTAGAATAATTATCAATAAAAGTAATGGAGTAATAGAAACCACTTCTTGCCATGTGATTCATAGGACCACAAACATCAATGTATATTAATCCTAATACATCAGTGGCTCTAGCTCCCTTTCCTGTAAAGGGACTTTTGGTCATTTTCCCCTGTAAGCAAGGCTCACAAATTGGATAAGGCTCTACCTTCAAAAGATTCAATGGCTCATCCCTTACCAATCTATTGATTCGGTCAATTTTGATATGACCAAGCCTTAAGTGCCACAAATAGGTAGGATTAACATCTCTTTTTCTTTTAAGAGATAACACATTGGCAACAATATCATTCTCAACACAATTAATAGAATTATCAATAGAACTCAAAAAATAAAGACCATCTTGTAAAATGCCAGAAGTTACAAATTTATTATTAAACTTAACAACAAGTTTAGAAGTAAAAAGAAATGAATATCCTGAACAACCAAGTTTTGAAACTGAAACTAAATTTCTTCGCACTTCTGGCACATATAAGCAATCTTCTAAGACAAGAGTTCTACTAGAAGATAATTCTAAATAAAAGGTTCCAATGGCAATGGTTGCAATAGTTGCACCAGTCCCCATCTTTAGGATCACCTCCCCTTCATTTAGCCTTCGGGTCTCCTTGAACCCCTGCAACATATTGCAAATGTGTGAGATTGTACCAGAATCTACACACCAAGAATCAAATGGACCATCCATTAAATTTGTTTCAATAATGAGCAAATTAGGCATACCTTTTACAGGTTTTTCATTCTTCAGAGAAGCCAAATAATGGCGACAGTTTCTCTTCCAATGACCAGGCTTACCACAATGGAAACAATTTCCTTTTGCTTTCTTTTTCTCAGTGTCCTTATTCACTTTGTCACCTTGAGCCTTATTGAATGACTGAGACCCTTTTCTCTTAAAGTTCTTACCCTTAGGCTTCAACTTAAGAGAAGTGTCATATTTTTCAGCCAACATTACAGTAGGCTTTTCTTTCTTAATGAGATCCTCAGCTGCTTTCAACATATTAAGCAGCTCTGACAATGTCACTACCATCTTATTGATGTTATAGTTCATGATAAACTAATTAAAAGAATCAGGTAAAGATGCTAGGATCGCATCAACTTGGGTCTCACTATCAATTTCTGCACCAAGCATATCCAATTCGTTGATGAAAGAAATCATCTTCAGGACATGTTCCCGAACTGGAGTTCCTTCCACCATTTTGGTGGACATGAGATTTTTCATAGCAGTTTGCCGTGCACTTCTGCTTTGTTTTCCAAACATCTCTTTGAGGTGCAACATCATATCTTGTGTTGTAACTAGGCCTTGGCATTGTTTTTGCAACACATTGGTCATAGAGGCCATTATGTAGCATTTAGCCATTTCATCAGCCTCATGCCACTTATTAAATGCATCTCTTTGCTCCTCAATGGCATCAACTAAAGCAAGTTTTGGTGCCTCAGTATTAAGGACATGAGCTATCTTATCAGTAGTGAGAACAATGATTAGGTTCCTTTTCCAATCTGCATAGTTTGGTCCAGACAATCGATTTTCATCCAAAATCTTAGCTAAGGGATTAAAATTGGTCATAATGAATCTGCAAAATAATATAAAATAATATTTTCACATACATATATCCATTATATTTAGGTTTTTGAATAACTAATGATAGCTCCCACAAGAACAAAATATCATAGATTCCCAGAATAGAATATAACAATTATATTCATAAATAGTTCGAAGTGGGCATCGGGAACCATTACCTTGCATGCTCCAATAATTTCTTTTGAAATATACTGTGCACACCATATAAAGGCAAATAGATACTATTCATCATAATTTCATCTCATGTTTCTAATTTTATTTAATTTCTCTATGACTCCCGATTTACTTTTGGCCTCAAAATCAAACATGTTTTACACTATTTTAGTGGTCATGTTTATTTGGATAAGTGCAAACCATTATCTGAGTGTGATACATGTACTAGTTGTGAGAGACCGCGCCCCAGCCCGTTTTTATAGGATGTTGGGCTAAACCCATATGAATGGGTGGAGTCGTGTTATTGCCTCTCAAAATGGAGATTCGACTAGTTATATTTTCTCCTTTAGATTAAGGGTTTTACAATGGAGCCGCCACTTATTTAATAATTGGAAAAATAAGAAAACCATAATTGAAAAATTATTCATTTTATTAATTTGAAATTGAATTTACATTGATCATAGGAAAATTACATGGCTTTAGTCCTAAATACAATCTAAGATAAAGTACATGGTTTTATTTCCTAGTTACAATCTAAAAACTGAAAATTACATAGATAAGCATTTGATCTACTAACCCTTGATCTAAGTTCGAAGGCTATGTTACAAGGTGGAAAGGTATTAGGCACCCACCTTGCTCGGTGAAACCGGTCTTCTAGATTATGGTGGCCAACATTCATATCATATCATCCAATATGTTATCAATCAATTTGCATGTTGAATTTAATGTGTGTGCATGTGATAAACCCTAATTTAATTTATTAAGCATTGCATTTGGATTGAAAAATAAATTCTAGTGAATGTGTGTGGATGGTGATAACCTAGATTTAAGGATTTGAAAAAATTATTAAACAAACATGTTTTTCATACTTTTGATGTGGATTTAAGATTAAATCTAGTGATATGCATGAACATGTGATGAATAACCAATAACATGTGAATAACACATAAGAACAATTAAGAACTTTCAAACATATTCAAGGAAATTATCATTCTTTAATATTAAATTTTCATCATGGCAACACAAAAAACAAGTTAAGGGAAGGGATTATACCTTCATGCAAGACCCATATGGTGGAGGAGAAGACTCTTGGTAGAGGTCCTAAGGGTGGAGGAAAACAAGAGTTAGGAGAGGAAGAGTAAGTCTCACTCAATACCTTGAGTCTCAGGAAGACCAAGATATGACAAGTCTACTCAATTTCACTAGAACTCAAGAGAGGGGAAGAGAAGGGGTTTTTGTGTCTTGGAATGAAGGAAAGGGGGGGTTTATATAGTAGTGATGAAGGAAATATGAATGGAATGCCATTTAATGAGGGTTGACAAAGAATCATAAACCTAGACTTCATTTTAGCCTTTGGGGAAATCTGGTGCATTAAATATGGAGATTGATGAGAGTGAAGAGTAAGCAAAGTTCGGTTTTCCCGTAGATACTGTAACAGCTTGTAGAGCCAATTTTGACAAATTATATCTGCCTCAATTCTGATCGGAATTGTCTCATTTTTGTGCTTAAATTGAAGCCCTGGATGTCTAGTTTCTGGGAAAATTAACCTCATTCATAGATTCAAAATATTCTGAGGGATATCAATGAAATGGTGAGCAGAGGTCATTTGTTAGAAAATGGTTTTAGCATAATTAATATTAATAGGTCCCAAATTAGCTCCCAATTAACATTAAATGACTCCAATCACTTCCATTTCAGACTTAATTTGTTCCAAATTCACTCTAATTAAAAGATAATTGCACAAATTACTCATTGAATAATTAATGTTTAACTATCTAGTTAATTAGGTGTGTGCAACCCTACCATAAAATGTAGTCCTAATCAATCAAATTATGACACATCATCGATCTCAAATTGATTATACTTATAACCAATTGAAATCAATTGTTCATAATCACGTATAGTCGGACTCAATTTGTGATAGTGCATCTTAGTCATTAAAACTTGATTTGATGATAACTTTTAATCTGATGGTCTGATTAGGGCTCATGACTAGTCGATTTGATTGTTACAACATCAAGATCATTTTGGTGAAATGAGATTAAAGATCTAATGACCAGAATCAAGATGCATATTTTCAATGTGAAATTACCCTTTTACCCTCCATGTGAGGTTAAATACAAGTTGCAAAATAGGGTGTCAACACTAGTATGATTATGTTGCTATTTTAGCCACACCCCCACCAGTCATACACACACCTGTCTTCCCAAGAAGTAAACAAGAGGAACTACTAAACCAAAATCAAGTCTATCCTTTTGGCTTCGACATAATTTTAATTTAATAGAACCTATATTCACTGACAATGGAGGGCCATAGGAATTATTCTGTAAAATAATCCTATTTAGCACTTAATATATATTACTACTGGGACTATTTAAATATTATTCTTTATGTATCTGATACAACTCCCACTAATTGAGATTCAACACCTTAATTCGGTTATACTCAAGATTTTATCAACATAAAAAGGTGAGTCAATGAACCAAAATATATCAACATGAGTTACACAGATAAGCACATATACATGAAACCATAATAGACAATCTATAAAGCAATTATAGCACTACGGCGCACAACTCAAGATTAGATGCAAGAGACATGCCACTTCAGCAACATATTTGTGAAATATAATCAAGAATACGAAAACAAATCGGAACCAAACAATCAACATATCACATATATCAATCACGGCACAGATTTTTATTGTTCTCCACTTCTTTGATAAATAAAAAACAATTAACATATCACATATATCAATCACGACATATAGGAAATAAATCTCGGCACACATACTAGTACGAATAACGATTCAGAATCCATGATTAATTGTGGTTTGCTCTGATACCACTGTAAACTTTTGCGGAAGCAATATAAAACAAAAAATATATTTTCATTTAAAGATCGTTGTATCACACAACCATGGATTCTAAATAGAACAAAATTGAGTACCTCTCTTCTTAAGGTATTCACGTCTCTCTCTCTATTTCTTTTTGAGTTTTTAGAAGACTGCAGTATCACTCAGTAGTTCTGATGGTCAACCACTAATATTTTAAAATCTTATTTTATTTAAGACTTCTAAAACCTAAGAGAGAGATTGGACATGGGATCCTTAGGGATCCTAATCTTCAGCTGTAGGATTTATCAATAACTTTTTGAACGTTATTGACTTATCTTGAAACTCTTTCAAAATTATTTCTCAATTTTCTCAACCATATCAAGAAAATATTTGAACTTCTACAGATTGCAATAATGTCCATCAACACATTGCAATTGACCCCTGAAGATTAGAGAATTACAAATGTGGTCCCATTTCATACAATTTTATATCTATGTCCTTCCACCATATTATATTCCCACAAGCCACTAGGATTGGATAAATATCACTGTCATGTCCCTAGCTTATGTGACCCTTAATTTCTTGATTTCATAATTTCTATTGGACTCCAAAATATCTTTAAAAACTCTTTAAATATATATATATATATATATACACACACACACAATATTATATATATGAAAAACATTTTTGAAAAATGTCACCGATCGGTTTTGTTTTGAGTCCAACTTCAATATGAAAATCAACTAAATATACTATCTTCTTTAGAGACTGGTGGATTCATTGTTGAGCATTTATATATTTTACTCATTACACACATAACTCAACATGTCTGTATATAGCTTTTAAAATAGGCATCACCAGTTGACATTGTCAAAGTTATGTGCATAATAAATAAATATACACAAACCCCTCATGTTTGAGGAAAATAGAAAAATTATGATAGAACAACCTTTTAATTAACAATGATCACTTCATAAAGTGTCTTTGATCGGATCCAATTCAGTGTATGTACTTATTACATTACACCCATTTGTTTGCTTAAAGTCACTATTTCAATGATGGAGTAAATCATCCTATCATATAGCAGCACAACAAGTGTAAGTTTCAGTGGTAATATTCAATTAATATCCACAGCTTAGAACAATTTAATAATCTATGAAAAATCATTACTCCCTGTCTTTGGTTCCTTAACCATTAACATGATTTTTCCTACAGATGTGACATTATATGCCACATTTAAATAATAAAATATACCTATAAAAGTTATGAATGTGAAAATAAAATTTTATCATCAAATAAAAATGCATAGTATCATTTTTGAGGGCACATAATTCTAACAAATAAAACGTGAACTGCCCCTCCAGAGACAAGCTAAAGGGCCACCCAATTGTGCCTTGCAAGCCCACATGCAAGAAAGACAGACATCATATCAACTAAGAGGCCTTGGTTTTGGGATTGTTTTATAGAGAGAAAAGAGCCCATGAAGAGCTAGCAAGTATAAATGGAAGCCCAATAATGAAATAAAGGAATGCGACTCCAACATAAAAGACCCATATTGTTATTATGAAGAAATTGAAAAGCACGTAGTACTTGACTACTCTATCATCGGAGAGCTGTCAGCATGCCCCACGGGGACGAGCCGATCTTACAAAGATTTTCTTTAGTGTTTGTGCTGGAGTGATTATCCCGAGTCACCCCTAATCCAACGGTCTTCCTTTGTCCTAAGAATCTGATCACATCCTAGAGTGTGTGTGTGGTGTGGAATACATTTATATATGTCCATTAGTTCTGCCAATGACAGATTAACTTAAGAGCGATACGTATTTCTACTTCAAAACTTCAATTGGGGAGTTAGTTACTACTATGAAAATGAGGCATTGTCAGCGTCTATATAAAAGTTAAAACTCATACTTGTTTGTCATCACATTCTTTGTTAAATCTTTAGTAGTAAAATATATCTTTTCCTTTTACTTACTCATCAATACTCTTGTCCCTTTTCCATCCGATTTGTCTGTGTTTTTTGACATTTTATTTTATGAAAATGTTCGTACATCGTTACTTCAAAACATTCTCTGTTTCTTTTTTCCTTGTCTTGAGTATCAGTTTAGTACATGATATGTCTGTCAGCCTCTCTAAATGTTTGGGAATTATAATTAAGAACTGTTTAGAAGTAGGTGGTCCACGACAGTTGATAGTTTAAACGTGAACGAGAGGGCATGTGGTGTGTGCATAGGTTTTATTTATGGATTATACTCGCTGTACACATATTCCAAAAAATAACAAAATTCCTGACTTCAATTTTCAACTTGAAAGTCATAGCTTTAAGTTACGGTTTTAATTGTTGTTGAGATTTTGTAAAACTATGTAAAATAGTTTATGTGTAATAAGCATTACTATTTTATTTATAGTCTGTAAAAAGTTTTTTTTTTCGCATAACACACACTGCACTTTTATAACTAAAAACTTGAGTTAAATTCATAGTTTCAGTCTATAATAACATATATAAGGGTTTTACTAAAATATATATGCTCTTAAGAGTATATATTAGAAAATTATTTTTAAAAAAAAATTTACAAAAAAATAAAAAAGTGCTTAACCCTTATAAATAGTTTTTAAAAATGAATGATTAATATATGTTCTTAACTGAACTCAACGTGTAAACAGAATGTGTGGAAGAGTATTTTCCCTAGTTTACAAAGTGTACGTGCATGTCAACACAAAAAGAAAACTAGAAAAGGGAAGCAGAGGAAGAGGAGAAAGAGAAAGAGAAGAGGGGGGTGAGGTAGAAGGAAAGACAAGTTCTCCTTAGTTTGGACAATCAACGAAAGAAAGGCGAAAGCAGGAAAAAGCTGTTAGTTGTTATGTCCTTTTGGTGATAATTCCGTTCTCAAAGATACTTGTTACGTCAACAACTTAGAAAGTTAAACCCCAGTACGAATTTTGTTTTCTTTTATTTATTTCAAAAAAAAAGAAAAAAGAAAAGGTTCTTGTATTTTGCTCTTTGAAAATAAAAAAAATGGTTCTTTGTATAGCCTACAATCTACATAGCTATTGCTTAGATTCTCTCAGTACTTGTCACTGCATGTTTCTACTTTATGAGTCACTCCAAAAGAAAACCACACAGAAAAGGCCCCACAAATGACCCAACACCCACGTGTTCTTCCAATGTCACCATCACGAGTCACATGCATCAACCAGGCAAATCACATGTTTTTGTGTGTTGCCTATCTATCTCGTCCTATATATTTTCGTCCAACTTTTCCATGTCCATGCATATATATGTTCACACACATCACTATACATCTTCGGGTTTTATCTTTACAATCATGATTCATTAGTAAAATCCTATTACATTTACACCCCAATAATTATTATTAATATGGAGGAGGACTTACTTTCACACATTTTTGCAATTAATCTTTCCTTGCTATATATATTACGAATGGATTTGATTATAGTTTAGTATTTTTGATAATTTTTATGTTAGGTGTATTACAAAATATTAAAAATTAGTTTATTTAAAAAAATAAAAATTAAATTATTTGTTAAAAAAAGACAAAAAGCAAAAAATAAAAAATTTTTTTTTTTTAAAAGAAAATCCCAAACACACTCATAATTATAAGCAAAATATGCTTGTACCAAGGATGAGTATGAAATTTTCTAAATAGAAAAGGAAAGTACTATTTAGTTCAGAAGTTCACTTCAACTCCAATTTTCTTCTAATCATTGGGGAAATAGTCATCACACATCACATCGACTTCAACTCCAATTTCCTACTTTCCAATAAATATATCTGAATTTAATGCAGAAGCCCATTGGTGGTGAATTATTGGTACGGCTTAAAATTGTTCATTTTATGGAATAAGAGAATTCGATTTGCATTATTCATAAAATTAATTTGAAATTGACATAAAAAGTGGTGGATGATTAAATCAAGTGGTCACTGTAGCCTTGTAAGTTATCCAAATGGTTTTTGCTTGTCTTCCATTTCAAGGGAAAACTTGATACCATTTGAGGTATTGGAGTACCATTTTAAATAATGTCTTTGATTATATTAAAATATTAATTAAATCATATTGAAAAAATTTATTATAATTTTTTTCATCATTTTAAGATGTAAAATTACTAATTAAGTTTTGTTATATGTTTTAGTAACATCTATCTTTCAAATAATAATAAGACTATAAATTATACATGCATTTGGAAAACAAAAAGATGTCGGTAAATATCATGCATGGTTGAGAAAATATTAGAGATTAAGAAAATACTTTTACAAGTTATCATTGTCTAGTACTTTTAATTTCTTGAATAACACATTTAAATATAATATAAATGTGTAGCATATTCGTACGGTATTTAGCTTAATTAATAATCATATTTAAATTAAAGAAAATTCTCAAAATTTAAAAAAAATTAAAATTTTGAAACTTTTGGCAATAAATTTTTATTAGGATAATTTTAAACTTCTTGGACTTTTAGTAGCAATCATATGCAATTTAATATAGTAAAATTTGTATTTTACACATTCATATTAGTGCTACATTTCTTTTTTCTTTTTTTTTTTTTTTTTTTTTTTTTTGGAGAATGCTACATTTCATTTGATAAGCTTATGTCACGTGACTCACTATTAAACATATATTTTTAAAGATAATTTGTTTTTCTAAAAAAAAAAAAGTTTTAATGAAACCATATTACTAAAGGGGTAATTATAGAATATTTCTAGAGTATCATAAATGTATATTTTCTCCTCTTACACAATAGTGGGTCACACTAATTTAAGTCTTGTTGAAAGCTACAATTTATGTGAGAAAGAGGAGTTCACATTTAAGATTCTCCTAAAATATTCTATAATTATAAGTAATTGCTAAAGTAATTAGAAGTCTAAAATTAATATTAAGAGAGGTGTTAAGTCCACAATATTTTCACAACAAATCATAAGTAATTAGTTGTTATTGGTTCTAATTTGAACCTATCACTGAAATTACTTTTCTACCCCAACAATAACAACCTGTAACAACTTGCCACATAAAATTTGTTGTGAAAATGTTGTGGACATATTTAGATATATTGCCCAAAGTTTTTGTCGTATTTTCATTATAAAGCACCAAACTACCAATAGCTTTAAAACACTATTAAATCTAATTAAAACTTTATTATAATGGGTTACATCAATGTGAAAGAAGTTTCATTATGCATTTTCAATTATTTTAATTATTTACTATTTTTAGGTTTGATAAAATCTAAGTACCGATTTTCTTCTATCTCGTACTTTAAGGTAATGTTTTTTTTTTCCTTTTCTTTTAACTATTTATTTTATTGGTGATTTTTGATGAAATAATGAAATAATTTTATATATAAATTTAATTTTTAATTAACTCATGCACTTGACAAATACATTGTTAGTTATCTCAACAATTTTAATGCAATTATGATGAGCCATATGCTAGAAGCATCTTATATAATGTGTAATACATTAATTGAGTTGTGCACAAAACCCAACTATTGCTATATTAAATATTTTACAGGCTCTATTGCCTTTCTGTTCAAAAAAAAAAAAAAAAAAAAAAAAAAAAATTATAGGCTAAAGTATTCTATTTTCTTCCATAAAATTTAAAATGGTAAATTGCACCAACCTCTTTAAAGGTTCCACAAAACACTCTCTTTGTGAAAACTATGGATGAAATGACGGGAAATTATTGTGTACTCCCGGAGTACCATAAATGCGTACTTCCTCCTCTCACATGAATGGTAGGTCCCATTAATTAAATTCATGGTAGGACCCACCATTCATGTGAGAGGAGGAAGTACGCATTTATAGTACTCCGGGAGTACCTAATAAATTTTCTAAAATGACAATCCTGTGTGAGGTTTCTATAAAAAAAAATAAAAAAATAAAAAAAAGTCAATGTCTATATTTCCTAAGGAATATTCTACTTTAAAAAACATTCCTACCCAAGTTATGGACCAAATTACCCTCCCCTTAAGTTTGTATAAATGACACTCCTTGTTATACGTCCCAATTAATAGGATTATTTTTTAAATAAAATATTTCATTAGAGAAGTAATGATGTTAGAAGGCATGAACTTATTTGTTGCATTTAAAGAAACCTAAAGTTAATGAGTGTCATTTTCCCTATTTTGATAAACCTAAAGAGAATTTGGTGCAATTTTCCCTATTTAAAAAGTTCAATTCATCGTTGAAATTTAATATGTTTTACATTTTTCCCTTTCTGACATATAGTTTAGGTAATATTTTCTTCCCAAAATTATAGTTTAGGTTTTCCTTTTATCCCAAAAATACATATTCTACTGGACATCTTGAAAAGAAAAGAAAAGAAAAAGCTTATTCAATAAAGGTTGGTTCTTTGATCAAGTTTTGAATGAATTTCTAATCAAATTATTCCAGAGTTTTAAAGTCTCATTTGAAGTTTTAGACAAAAGTTTAATGAAAGTAGAAGAAAAGAAGAAATGTGTGACATTTTAAATTTTTAGAACACTATAGAACATTTGCTATTTCAAGGATCGATGAAAAAAGAATATTGTTGCCTATTTTATAATTTGGAATGATATGTGTAATGTGCAATTATCCCCCAAAAATACCATTATTCACAAAAACTAATCAAAAGGACTATTTGATCAATATGATTTTAGTGTGATATTTAGATCGGTAAAATTATTGGTACTTGATTTGACAGATTGGACCAAAATGTCAATCTTGGGTTTTAAACATTACCTTGGTAAGTAATAATGACTTTTATAAATAGAAAACAAAAAAAAAAAAAAAAAAAAAAAAAAAAAGGATTGGAGAACCTGCCCATCAACATTAATAAGAGCTCGAGAAAGGATAGAGTTGATTCGCTGGGTTCCCTAAAACAAACAAGATGAGACCTAATTGAACACTATGACTACCATGATTTATGGACTTAGAGATTTTCTTACTCTCAATTGGAATTAGTACTTATTATTTCTAACTTTGATGTCTTACTTACACATGTATTCTCCTCCTCGTCATGTACAGCATCTTAGTTTTTTTTTTTTTTTTTTTTTTTATTTTTTTATTATCAAATTTATTTTACCCTAATTACCAAAACCCATAATAGTTTCTATTTCTATCCCATTTTTGTGCATCACACGTGGAAAATGGCATCATGACTATGGTGTTTGTTGATTCTCTTAATGATCATTGCAATTTGCAAAAGATCACCATGGAGATTCTGGGTAAGCAAAGGTGATAGGCACATGCAGTTTACATAAACATCATGGTAAAACATTGTTTGGAGTAACAAACTAATTTTCAGTGCAGTTCGCAATAAGAAACTATATGCGAGACAGTACTTCGCACTAAAATAATAAGACTAATGAAAAAAAAAAAGAAAAAAAAAATCAAGGAACAAACTAGATATTCTTATTGATAATATAAAGTATTACAAACTCCGAGTCACGTGATTACAAAAATAGAGAACAGAACTTAAGTAAACAAGTCTACATTAGATGACTATTCTTAGAAAGTTCATGTGAGGCAATGACACACTTACAAGCATGAAGATAACTGTCTGATTGATTGGGAACGAGTCTGGTTTTCAGATAATGTGTGTGTATTATTAGAAAAACCAATCTCTATTTATATTCAATCTTTGACAATTATCGCATAAAAAAGTTATTGCACCACGTATGTTCTTCAAATAACTGTTCGCATGTTCATGTGCATCTCATGTGTTTCTAATTTCTAGATAATTAACTCTGCGATCCCTCTTCTCACACGTCTGTGTACTCCTCAAGTATTCAATTTAAATGGATCTGTGATATCTTAGGCTTCTTAAATAACTGATAATGGATAAAATACCCAATGCCATGGTGCCCCCAAAAATGGTTTCATTTTATACTTGACAACAATTTTATTCAATATATTAATAATGATAAAACATAAATATATATATATATATATATATGAATGTATATATGTTTATGTATTATCCTTATTCTTATCGTGTGCAACTATATTTATTTTATGAGAAATATTATGTTTACAATATTTTCACAACATTTTTACAAAAAATTTTAAGTGATAGATTGTTATTAGCTGTGGATTCAAACTAGAACTAATAACAACTTATTACTTATGATTTGTTACAAAAGTGTTGTAAAAATGTTATGGATATAGCACTTCTCTTTATTCATAAGCCCAACAAACACACATTTAAATTTATTTTTACTTAATTTATAAAGTTGTGATTTACAACTATATTTTTGTTGACTTTAATATCGTGTTAAATTTGATTTTATTTTGTTCAATAATTTTTCTTTATGGTTGTGAGATTTAATATAAGGGTTGAGTGTGAGAGTTTGGTGAAAACAATGAAGTTTGCGACTTGCTCGCGACTGGCTCGCAAGTGGACAACCTGCAAAATGCCACATGAGAAGAATATGCTGGGATCTGAACTTGCCAGGCTGCATTTTGTGTGTCACTTCGCGACTTGACCAACCCATGAGTGACCCGCGAAACTCTTTGCCTATATGATTTAATTGTGCTTTCCTCATTTCTTTACCCACATTATATAAGCCTACATTACCTACGAAATTGTAAGGAGACTTTAAAAGAGAAAATCCTAGCAATACACTTGAGAGTTAAAGATTGTTAACCCACAATCATCTATACAATTTCTCTTAGTTTTTCTCTACTCCTACCTCTTCAATAACAAATCCTTATGAGGTTCTTAGTTCAAACACTTATTTCACCAATTCTAAGTGTTGAGAGAAGTTTTGGTGCGTGTGGAAAGTATTGGAAGAAGCCATTGATTGGTAGATGCAATTTGGAGCTAATTGTGAAATCTGGATAACTAGTGAAGACAAAACTCAGTGAAGTTCGTTGGGAGCTGGAACTCAAAGGGTTCAAGTACATTGAATAGATTAGGCTTTGAGGGTCTTTTTGATATTCTTGTACTCCAACTTTATTCACTAATGGGTCATTTCGGTTTGGAGAGTCATGGAGAGGTTTTTCATCGAGTATTTCGGTTTCCTCTTCGATAACATGTCTCGGTGTTATCTTATTGTTTGCATCTCTCTTTCCTTACTCTTTATGCTTTATACTTATTGTCTATCGTATATGCATATGCTTTAGAGTAGTTCTGGCCTCATTGCGTTACACTTACTCTTATTCCGCACTTAGTTAAATAGGGTAAAAGCAATCTAGTTGTACGTTTAAAATTGAGGGTCTAAACAAGTAATAGTGTTTTACATTATTTGAGTTTTCACAACTTATTTTTGAAAGTTTATATGTAACGATAATTGTTGCCATTGGTCGTAGGTAATCAAGTGTGGTGCGAGTTGCTGTCATTATATTTTAAGTCATACACGACGCAAGCTAGCATAGAGCTTAACTTATGATATCTTGATTCTAGAAGTAAGAACCCATATCTATAATTTAGAGTTTGAAAATAGTGAATTGTGAAGGATATAATGTAGAAGAGCGAGGTGTCAAAGACTCAAGCTGGCATAGAGCTTAACCTATGATATCAGGATTCTAGAAGTAAGAACTCATCCCTCGCCGTTTTGAGTTTTAGAAATACATGACCCGGAGTTTTGAATTTGGGGGCATTTGAATTATTCAATCATAGAAGGTACTAATCGTTAATTTATGCAATGTATAGGAAAGTTTGACAAATTTTTTTTTTTTTTTTAATGATACATATTTAATTAATAAGTTTAATAAATAAAAATTCAAATGAGATAATTATAGAAAAATAAAACAAACTTCATTTAATCAGAATTTATTTAGAGGATATATAAGAGCAAACGTCATTTGATTAGAATCTCTGTATAATGTGGGTTGTTTTATCCAAATATATATATATATATATATATATATATTGCACGAGTTCTGATTAATTTAAAATGACATATTTTAGCAATACTTTTTAACTTTTTTTGAAAAAAAAAAAAAAAAATAGTTACATATTAAAATAATCAAGTTGAAAAACATAAGATTTTAAAAGCTTATATGACAATATTTAGGGGTGTGCAGCGAACCCGTCAATCTGCCAAAATTGACCCAACTTGACTCAACCCACCGGGTTGGTGGGTTAGGTTGGGTCATGATTTTTTTTTACAATGGGTTTGGTTGGGTTTAGGTTATGAGATTTACAAATCTGCCTAACCCAACCTGACCCACCTATATTTAATATATTTTAAATTTAAAAATATATATTAAAAAATATATTATATAATTTTGTTATTTATTTTTTTGCCACTCTTCCTAAATAAAACTCAAACCCTAAGTTTTTCTCATATAGTTTGTGTTTGTTTGGCATTATGCTCATGATTATTTAGTTATAAATTTGCTCTTACTTGTGGTGATGTTGTTCTAATGCTGAATTCAATAATAATAATAGTAATTAAAAAAAATTGTCTAACTCATAGGTCCAACCCGATCTAACCTGATCCACGTGGGTTGGGTTGAAAAAGTTTCTCAACCCTACCAAATCCGATCCATGCACATCCTTAACAATATTTCTAGAGAACATTTTTTGGAAAACTATCTCATTTTTTGGTGTTTGGTAACAACCTTGAAAATGGGCATGAGAATGTTTTCTAGTGTTTGGCATCCACAATTTTTATAACATTTCTTGTATAATTTAAATCTTGTATAATATTTGTATTGTGTAAACCTACCTAATGTAATCAATATAGATAAATAATAGAAAAACCAAGAATGAATTTGGTTTTTAAACTAAAATTTTGACAACAAATATAATCAAAATTAGTTGTCCAATTTTCATTATCTCAATTCTCAAATGCTCATCTTGTTCATGTATATGAACAGTATTTTTGATAAGTAATGTAAGAAATTTTATTAGAAAAAAACCAACCAAGTACACTGAAAGTGTACTATAGTGGTACAAATCAACATCAATATATATATACACCATACTTCTCATAATTTAAAATAACCATTATACCCATAAGTTCCATTTTAAATAGTTCAAAATGCCACATAGGCCAAATAGTTTGATAAATACCAAAAATTGTTATAGAACTGTTGACGGATCTGTGAGGAGAAAAAAAAAAAAAAAAAAAACCTAATTAAAAAACGGTGTTATAGAGGGGAGAAGAAATAGGGAGAAAAAAGAGAAGAGAGGCAGATAGAGAGAGAAATTTGTGGGAAGAGAAGAGGCCAGAGGGGGTGATAGTGAGGGTGTGAGAAGAGAGAAAAAACAAAGGGAAGAGAAGAAATGAGAGAGTTTATTGTGAGAAATGCTGAATGAGCAAAATAAAATATTGTTTCCTGAGTTAGAAGAAGATAATATTTATAGGAATTATGTGCTACATGAGAGAGAGATTGTTTTCCATTTTTTTTTTTTTGAAAAAAAAAAATTTATAGAAAATAAGGCTTATTTTTATATGAGTTTTCCATTGATCAAATATAGTCTTCAGTTGACCAATTTTTTTATTTTTTACTTTATTTTATATTACCAAACATTGGAAAATTTGGAAAACTATCTTTATAGAAGGTTTTCCAGCGAAACAAATAAAGCGCAAATGTTAAAAGGTTTTATTTTATACACTTTATAAATTTTAAATTTATACATGGATTACTTATCCTTCCATGCTATGGCGAACATTGCGGGTTAAGATGAGGCATTTGACTATTTGGCTTTAGGATACCAAAAACCTTTAGTTTTGTGTATTTTAGTATTAAAAAAAAAAAAGAAAAAAAAGAAAAAAAAGAGAGATGAAGAATAAATGAACGACACAATAATTTGGATTATACATGAAAATCGAGATGGACAGTGGTCTGGTTCAAATATTTAATTGTAATAAGCAAGAACAAAAAATAAAAAAGAAGATAATATAAGGAAAATAGTTTCTGGCCAAGCCCACTCACGGACCGTTTGTGTGGGACCATGTGAGGCCCACAAGTCCAGTTGGTTAGGTCCAAATAAGGCCTGATGGGGCTCACTTGCTCACTGCTCAGAGTGGCCCAATGGACCCAAATTTTTGTTTGTGTATTTTTCCGAAAGTGTTTAATATGGGAAGGCTATTAATGTGTACTGTCCGTATTTTCATGCCAAATTTTGTGCGCTATTCAGCAGCAACATTTTTTTCGTCCTCTTCCCTTTGAGGTGTTTTAGGTCATTAGGTGAAGATTTTTCATGTACATTAAATAGAATGGATTGTTTTTACCTAAGTAATAAATATATGGAAAAAGTTTAGCTACAAAATTGATTATAGCCTAAGTCTACACCTTTACTCAATATATTTTTATTTGAGGAGAATTTTGATAATTTCACCATTAGATAATTTAGATTGCTTATTCTTCTTATATACTCTGTACTTGTAAAATTTTAAGAAAATTAAAGATCAATAGTTATGTCATCAATAAATTGTTTTAATTGTACCACTGCGCACTTTTGGTGCGGTGGTCACTTTACAAGTATAAATGCTTATAGGGTGTGGGGGGGTAAGAGCCGATGTTCAAGTTTACAGGAAAGAGCTTCACACACATATACACTTTAGATTAGATTAGAGTAAAAATTCTATTTTATATCAAAGAAAAAAAATTTGTTTTAATTGTTAGTTTTTGTAGTATAAAATTATGCTTAAAATATAAGTTTATAGATAATATAGTAAACAATATCCGATTGACACAAAATTTGACATGTGTATTAAGAGTATAAAGAACATGTAATTCAACAGTTAGATTTTCAAAATATGTAGTAAAATTTATTTTATTAAGTAAGATTACAACCAATTTTGTAGTTAAATTTTGTCCTAAATATATTAAAGCTAAGGGTGTCTTCCATGCAAAGAAATTATGAATGAAATTGGCAAATTCTCTTCTAAATTTTTTTTTTAAAAAAAAAAAAAAAAAAAGAGAGAGAAAGAAAGGAAATTGGAAATTTCTTTAAATATTTCTTGTTTAATAAAATTCCGAGCAATTATAATTCTAATGAATTATGAGAATCTTAACTCATGTCAATTGCCAGATTCTAACTTACGTTTTAGGAAAGAATTGTCAATTCTTGCATACCTGTGTTCAACTTTTAAGATGAAGTCAATTTCATTCTCAAGTAGTCTTGTCTCTGTTTAAATTTTAAAAAAATTGACACTTCAAATTGATTTTGAATTTTCATACTTTTCATAATAAACTTTTAATATATGTCCCATTTCTCACATAAACTAATTTTTCTATTTTTTTTTAAATGAAGAGGAGATTTAATAATGAAAATTAATTGATTTTGAAAGTTGGGAGAATAAATTAACACATAAATATTTGAGAGAATTACAATTAATAGTTTAGGGATTTAATTGTACTTAATTATCCAATAATTGAAGGATTGAATTAGTAATTTAACCTAATATTTTTTTATTTATAAAATCAATAGGATAAAAAATTCTTAAGCCTTGTTTAGTGGTCCTAACATCTTCTCGTAACAAGGAGACTTAAAAATGAAAAAAAGGAACCTTTATTAGAATAAGAAGAAAAAGAATAAGGTTAGGTAAACTGATGTGACTAGGGTTATATCCTCGGATTGTTGTTTAAACAAGACAATTCAACAAATATATATATAGAAATGTAAGGGTACAACTAAGTCACACTAGCTTCTGTAGTTAAGGGGCTGGTCGCTAAATTCCAATTTTCCACAGGCGCACATAAATATCATAGGCATAACAAAGCCAAGTCATATTTGCGTGAAAATATATAAATGTTGATAGGCTCTTGCTTTCACTTGTGGATCTTGAATTTTGATCTGATTTAATCACATGCTTACATAAAATATTTTCACTTTGTCTAGTTAACATGGCCTCTTTCACTTACAACACCATTTGTGACTTAAATTCAAAGGATAACTTAACTGTAATAATATCCTTTTGTGGTATTTATGTTTACTGTTCGAACTCCACTTTTTCTTCAATTTAGGATGCAAAATGATCCTATGATATGTAAAGTAAATGAGGCCAAGTAGTGGTTTATAAGTCAATTGATACTTTTGGATATTTTTAACTGAAATGTTCAAGATTCAAATATTTCATTCCATAATGGAATAGTTGAATTATCAAAATGATATAAAAAGTAGAGTAATGCTACAATCACAAATTATTTTATAATATTTTTATAAAACTATTAATATGAAAATTCTTATTGGTTCTCTTTTGAGTCTACTACTAACATCATTTTTTTACTTATTAATAACTATCCACTAGATCAAACGTTTGTAAAAAGAAAAATACTACATCCATAACATTTTCACAGAAAATTATAGGTGATAAGTTGTTATTGGTTTTAATTTAAACATACCACTGAAATTACTTATTTAATTTACTTATTAATAACAATTCGTAATAACTTGCTACTTATAATTTATTGAAAAAGTATCGTGAAAATGTTATGAACATAATATTTCTCTAATACTAGTCGGTGAATTTAGCATTTTCTAAGTAAAAGGATGCATCATGCATGTCTAAATTCAAAAGAATGAGTAAATGAGAGGAGTTAGGAATTGTAAAAACAAGAGTGGGGGGTGAAAACAATTTCCCAAGCATATAGGAAAAAGGGAAAAACACAATGAAAAAGAATATAAGAGTAAAGGACGAGGGGGAGCGGAGAGTGTTGTCTTTTATGGTGTCCTTATTATGAAGCCGGCAAGGATTCTTTCAAGGTACTGGTAGGACCTACACCTCTTTCCAAGAAGAAGAAGAAGAACCGAAGAAGCAGCATTTCTCTGTGGGGTTCACTTTCTTGCCACTCAACCGTAGGACACTGGGAATCCTTACAAACCGCAAAAAGCTTCTCTATAAGATAAACCATGTCCCACACTATAATTCTTCCTTGTTTCCTTCATTTATTTTCTTTTTTAATAATCTTTTTTATTTATAAATTATTTTAATCATATATTTAAATTTGTGGGGGTGTACCGTGTATGAGAGATGACTATTAGTATTAATTAAGTGATTTTCAAAGACCAGGACTGAATCGACGTTTGGTACTTCTGTCACGGAGGATTGGAAGTAAGAAAATTCTATAATAAAATAATGCATGATTTCCTTTTAACTTTGTATGAAAGTATAATATCTTAATCATGACAAAGTCTTTATTATTCTTAATCATACCAAAAAAAATTATATTCACATTTTGGAATGTCAGTACTTTTGTTTTCATGGAATTATTTATAGGCAAGAGTTGTTATCTTGATTTTGGTCTGATTCTTTTGAATAAATAATCTGTTGTAAATAAATAAATAAACAGCAGAATAATTGACACGGTTGGTAATTCTTTTTTCGATTGTTTCTTTCTTGTTCTTCTTCATTTTTTTTTTCTTTTCAATTTTATTAGGTGTAGAGAAGACTTGACGTGAAACATGAAGATACAATCACGAAGACCATGTGTCTCACGAGACTGATTGAAAGCGGAAAATTTAAAAGAAAACCCTTTTTTTTTTTTTTTTTCATTTAATTTTGGGGAGTAGAATATTCTGTGTTTACAATTATGGAACCTTTTCAAAAGTATCCTTGATGGTCAAGATGATTTTATTACTTCAAATATTGTAAGTATGCAATGGGTTATATAAATTTTTTTTACTAGGTGAAATTATTGGAGATGAATTCATGTTTTGTTTTGTTTTGTTTTTTGTTTTTGTTTTGTTTTTATTGAAAAAAGTTATTTATTTATTTTTTTTTTATCAAACCTTGTGATGATGTAGTAACTGGTGAAATTGTTAAGTGCACCATATGTATTATACATTTCTCTCATATGTAGAACCATGTGTAAATCATGTACATAAAATCCCTATTTATATGAGTAGAGGGAGTAATACATCGAGCATACCAAATAATTTTTGTTGTGCCATGATACAGCTATATGAAGCAGTAAGCTTCCTCTATGCCCCCCCCCCCCAAAAAAAAAAAAAAAAAAAAACAAAATAAAGACATGTTGAAAAGAAAAACAAGAAAAAGAAATAATCTTGCAACAACAATATAAGGTGCTAACCCTAATCATTTTAATTTTTTTAATATTTTATTTTATTTTATGGACATTTCGTTTGGGATTAAGATTGTCTAGAATTTTTAGAGTATCTCCACTATGAAATCCTTAAAATTCTATTTATTCATTTTGAAATGACTATTAGTACTATTTTGGTATCTATTTAAATAATTGTAATGTTGCAAAATCCAATACACTCATTTTTAAAATGCATCGATAAGTACAACCATGATAGAATTACCTTAAGAACTCTTAAAGATCCTAATTAATCCTCTCGTTTGCTTCTTGAGAACAATAATGTGATAAATTACCAATTGTGCCAAAAGTTTAAGATATTAAAAGATGCTTAATTAATTAATCTTATAATTTGAACACTTTTGATCCCCCTTAAGTTTGCCCCTAAATAAAGGAGACCCAATAGGTGAGATTTTTAACTTTTTAAAAAGGAGGTAGAATGAAGGTAAGGCTTGAAGTTTGAAGTCATGCTTACTTACTACTCGATATCATGATAAATTACTAATTATCTCAAAAGTTTAAACGGCTAAAAGTTATAAATGTAATCATTTACATATGATTTTAACACAAATGATAGCAATGATTTTTCTATTTTGTTGTAAGGAAAAAAAATAATTCTTGAACTGTTTCAAAAATTAATTAACTTACATGGAAGCATTTTTACAAATTTTTATTCATTTTTTTTTCTAAATCCAATCGTTTGAGAACAGATATTTATATTTGCTTTCTATTTTTTTTTCTTTCATATAGAGTTAACATTGTTAATGTGAACGAGTATAATTATCATTATGAGTTGTAAAGTAACATTTCAAGCAAAATTTACAAAAGTGAGTAACTATAGTATATTTGGACTTAAGACATATATGTTTATGTTTATTGAGTTATGGTGATGTTCCATCATATTATACAAAATTATATGAAAGTATCATTTGAAACTCCTCCACCTATTTATCTATTTTGCAATTGGAACATAGGCAGGTGTGTATTGCTCAGACAAGACTACAAGCCCACAAAGATGATCCTTGAAAAGACACAACTGAGGACAGTTTGATAGGAATAACTCTTGGAAGCTTCTGATTGAGAGGAAGTAGTGCTAATGTAGTGGTAGAGACTTATATGCTTAAGGGGAAAGGTTGTTGAATATATAAACATGAATATAGGTTGGTTTCTCATATTAAGTGAATTTTTTTATTTATTTTTTATTTTTTATAACTTTCATCAAAGGAAAGAAACAATTTATTCGTGAACTGCTTCAAACATTAATTAGCTTAAGTTTGGAAGAAATTTTCCAAATTTTCATTCATTTCATTTTTTGTTTCTTTCTAAAATCCAATTATTTGAAGAAAAAAAAAATGTAAACAAATATTTTTATTAAATCCTTCCTATTATTCCAGAGAGAAAGTCAGATAGAGTTTAAAATTGTTAACTTGAATGATTAGTATAACATGTATGTCAAATTTTATTGAATTAAGATGATGTTCCAACATATTATACTAAATCATCATTTGAAGCTCCTATACATATTTATTTATTTTGCAATTGGAATAGGGATAAGTGTAAATTTAACAGACAAATCTACAAGCCCACACAGATGATCCTTGAAAATTAAGACCCAACTGAGGACAGTTTGATAAGAATAACTCTTGGAAGCTTTTGATTGAGAGGAAGTAGAACTAATATGTGGTGGTAGAGACATGCATACATTGCCTACTTTTTTCCGTCCGAGGAATCTGGTTTAATTCTCTCCTCGTCCTTCTTGTGAGCCAAAAAAAAAAAATTGTTTTCGTCAAGGTGAATGGCAAGATTTCATTCTGTAATTATAAATTCATATAGCTAATCTTCGTCCAACGAAAAAATCATCTAACTTGAACTGGTTATAAAGGACCCATTAGATTTGACTGCATTTGAAGTCATATGCTTAATTATTAGGTGATCCAAATAAAATCCAAGCTAATCTAAGTATTGAATCATTAGTTCACAATGATTGAACAACTTGGGGATGCACTTTTCTTTTTTTCTTCATACCTATCACATACCGACTTACTCTTTTCTTAAAAAAAAAAAAAAAAAAATGATTGCCTAGTAGGCTCGTGTCTCCTAGGTCCTAGAAAATACATTATTATTTATTCTCTTATTATTCTTTACTTATATGGTAAAATTTATAATACCTCTAATATTACCCTTGTTTTTACAAAGTAGGCATTTTACATAATAACCATCTTAGAGAGCTACAAACATGATATAAGTAGGTCTTGAAATTTAATCAGAACAATCAAATTAATATTATCTTTCTTATATATCTATTTAATTAGAACTTATTTTTGCTACTATTTATGAGTCCCGTTATATTTTTTTGTACTATTCATGGGTCCCACTGTACTATTTTAGCTAACTTTTACTTTTATTTACAGTACTTTCAACTAAAATTTTTTAATTTCAAATAAATAAATTGTACCAAAACGGACACTATGTATAATTGTACACACAACACAACATTAATTCATCTCACTCCTATATATGTAGAACCCATGCATTTGATTTGTACATGCATTTGATTTGTACATGCATGTGAGAAAATCGTAATAATACATGTTGAATAATAACACGTTTCACCATAAAAAATATATATATATATATATATATATTTATAATAATAATAATAATAACACGTTTAGGTTGCCTAATACAATTACTGATCACAGCTAGTCATCCAAACGGTGATACAATGATGAACCACTAAGCTGGATCAGTGGCACAAATAAAGCTGGATCTGGTGGTTATTCAAGAATCAAACTCACGGGAAATGACTCGAAAGTCCTTACAAATTAAGACTCTTAACGGCAAAAGAAATTGACCCCTTTAGATATCCTGTCCATTGGATCTGCTTTTAGCACTGGTCCACCTTGTCTAAGAGGTGGATCCCACTGATTTTTGTAAAAAGGGTCACTATTTGACAACCAGTAGTTCTCCGTGCAATTTTTTCTCTTTACTTCATTTAGACAATTGGAAATTTGGAATTCCTTTGGCCCCATGTATTGGTGAACAGATATTTCACGTAAAGGGAATAATAAAAGGGGTGTGCGATACATTACATGACTAAGTCACTGAGGTTGACAGAGGAAATACCCAAAGAACTTGGGCTTTCACAAACCAACAACACATATATATTGTCTCCATCTCAGTGAAATATGGTCATGAAAAGGCAGGCTAAAGAGGCTTTCTTTAGTAATGAGTAAAAAAGCAACGGAATGAAGGTTCCTTTGCAGGTGAGAACAAAAGATAATCACAGATCACAATTCAGCAAGGAACAAAACTTGTTAAAAAGTGCTTGTTGGAAGCATTCTTGCAGTTTGATTTTTCTTTCTTTTTTTTGGCTGAATCTGCCTTCGTAGTCTTTCATCTCTCTCTCAAAAATGCCTATGTAACGTACGTCAACTAAACAGAATTTCAAATAAGCAATCAGGTACAAATCATATCCCCACATTTCTCAAACCAACATTAAAAAAAAAAGAAAAAAAAAGAAAAAAAAAAAGGAAGTCAAGCAAGTATTTGAGAATCATTATCCATGAATATTGTTTCACAATGAGTAGGCCATTAGGGAATTAAGAATAGGTTCATTCATCATTTATGAATGTTCCACAATCATACATTCCAAGAATTTGATTAATGTCACTTAAATAATATAATAAATAATTATTTATTTTTATGATTCTTGACATCTTATTTTGTAAGATTTATATAGTAAAATTTGTAATATCTCTAACATCACTAGTTTTTAGTGTGTTTCCAAATTCTATCTTTATTTTAAATGCTTACATGTATTTCATATTGTCAATGAATTGCCTACATGAAAAAAAAAAAAAAAATCCATATGGAATTTTGTGGAGGTTCTTTTATGCCCATATATCTATATTTCATATTATATCATTGATTATTAATTTTTACCATTAAAGTTCTAAACTCATGAAATTGTTTCAATTTGAACCTTTTACGCAGCAATAACTCCGTTATTTTGAGTAGTAACAAAGCAAAGAAAAGCAGTTTGATGTATCTTGTTTTCCTCTTAATTAAGTTTCTCAAGATGATTCTATTTTGGCTTCTCATTCTTGAAAATCGGACTTTACTTTTTTACATTACAAATGCAAGCTTCCATCACCAGGCACCTTTGTACCTAAGCGGATATGGTACCTTTTCTGTTTACAAGGGCTAGAGATTTCAAGGTCTAACTCATTATTGATTAAAGATCCGAGTCTCTTGTATAACTATAGTCAAGGTTCATTATATCTATTCATACTTTGAGTGTATGCAAAACAATCCGATTTTACTTGGAATTGAAGCAAATTAACTCTTAACCTATTTGTAGTGTAAGTATAGTAATTTTGGTATAATTTAGAATTTATCTTAGGAGGTTGGTTTAGTGGTTCCTAAAACTTCATGATATCCATAAGATCTTAGGTTTGAAACCTCTCACCATCATTTTGGGACTATCTCTATGAAATTCCTTCCTGTTATAACTTGGTACGTTGAGGATGGGAGAATTGTATACACTTGACAAAATAGTCGGATACTCGATGTTTGAAGAGGTTTGGATACTTTTGTTTGTCCAAAAAAAAAAAAAAAACCCTAATATAAATACTCTTCAATAATTTCATTATACAACATAAAATTTGATAATAAAGATATTATAACCAATAATGGTTTTTTTATTATGGTTGTAGGTCTCTAAATTTGAACCACATTAATTCCATTTTCTCTCTCTCTCTCTCCTTTCTTTATTTTTCTTTTCATAATTTCTCATATATTTTATTATGGTGTCAAATCTATGTCTCACATTAGTTATGTTATATCTTTTCCAATAACAAGGTCATGGATTCAACTTTATTGGGGAATTGCATTAGCCATTAGGGTTAGAGAAGGCTACACATTCATATAGGCATAGCTATTATATGTTGACAATAGAAAGGGGGTGGGGGGGGTGTTCCTTCTATTTTTGAAACCCAAATTCAAAGATCATATTTCGAGTAAATTTTGCAGTGAATGGGATTTCTAACCACAAAAGAAAATGCATCTTGTTAGGGTTTTAGGACCTAGTTGTCACAAAATATATTAACCAATTTTTAGCTAAGTAATTAATTAGATTAATAATGCTTTAGATTTGAATTGAATAACATCCCACAAACATAAATCACATAAGACACCAAAATGATGATCTAGAAAAACTAATGAAATAACCCATTTTATAGTTAAAAAAAAAAACATAGGGGAATTTAACATAACAATCCTTAAGGTAACAAATTGACTAGAATATAATGAAAGTTTACACAAAAGATTTAACCCTAAATCTAATGATACATCTGTAGTACTTACTAACTACACATAGCTCCGAGATCCATGAAATCTTCTAATTTGACTTGTTGCACACGAACTCCAATTTCATAAATCTGAGATCAACACTCAAATATTTGTCCAATAATCGTAGTCAATTGGTTGTAGCAATTTCACTTGAACACTAGATCTTTTGCATGCACGTAGGCTCCGATTGATGCTTCAAGAGGACTTGAAAAATTCCAAATCTGTGTACAAAAACATTGCCCTCTTATGTGTGTAAAAACATGCTCTAGGGTTTGTATATATAGTGTACTTGAGTTGCAGTAAACCCTAGTTGAGAAGAATTGCTGAAAAACCAAAATTTCTGAATCTTGATTAGTCAAATCATTTAGTTCAACTGATCAAGTTAAATGACTCTTGACTTGTTGAGTTGCAGTCGAAATGCTGTGCAGTAGTTGTTCAGATTTTGCAATCTTGAGTCTTCAATTGTTCTGAATTTGATTTGTCTTAATTCAATAAAAAATCAATACCAATTAATTAAAAAAAACTAGGTACTGAATTGATACATTTGTTTATGATTGCCAACATAAAAATATGGACCTAACACATCTCATTCCTAATGAGTGTTAGAAATATAGGTTTTGTCTAACACGTCTCATTCCTCATGAATATTAGAAATATAGGTTTTGTCTAACTATTCATCTTAAACACATCCCATATATTACATATAGGGACTCTTTGTGCTCCGTCTGAGTTTGTACTCGATTATATCTTTGGCTGTATCAAATATAAGCTGGCGAACCGTATATCCATATAACAATCTTTCATACCAAACTTTCTTGCTGCTACGAACTTTTCATACCAAAATACTAGTTCCATTACAGCCACAACATCTGTAAGTACATTATTAATGAAAGCAGCTAATCTCTGAGTCAATTCAGTGACTTGTTGAGACTTGATAGCAGTGTCATGTATTATTAATATTCAAGACAAATTATATCAAACTACCAAGGCTTGCCATGGTAGATATTTTTGGTTTTTGTTCATTAATGAAATTTACTCTTTTTTAAGAACAGACGAAAAGAATTCTCACAATGAAAGCTAATTCAATTTAAACTATTAATAAATTAAACAGAACTTAGAAAACAACAGAGTAACAAGAGAACCACTTCAATTGCTAGGTTTCCTTGTTTAAGAATACTTCTTCACATTGACATGTTAATTTCTTTAAGTTGGGTTGATAGTCCTTGTCATTCATTTACTCTGAAAGATTCATCTTCCTTTAGCAGGGAAATACTTTCTCAAGTAATTCTTGAACCATTTGGTGAACAAATTGACCCATGCAATCGGCTACTTACCTAGAAATTCACAACACACTTTTTTAAACATAAATTTGCGTCTTATAAAGCTAATTCTAAGTCTTATGTTGCTATTTTCCTTTCTATTTTACTTATTTCTATTATTTCAACATTTTAGATCTGTATTAAAATTAAAAATGAATTTTAAAATGTCATAATTTTAAAAACCAAACACATGTATTCATAAATTACGTGTATAATATTGAGAAAACATTTCCTCTTGTATTTTGCTCAAAAAATTTTTTTTTTTGGTTGTTTTTTTTTTGAGTTTTATATCTATCCATCCAAAATCCTATCTAGTGCTTTCAATTATATAAATACATACAACATCACAATGGTGTGAGTGATAATTTATTTAAATATATTGCATACACACACATATTACTTATACATAAATTATGTCTATAATATTGAGCAAAACTTATCTCTTTTATCTCTTATATTTAGCTTCTTAACTTTTATTTATTTATTTTAATTTTGGCAAAAATATGATTTTGGTCTATACATTTTGGGCTTATAGTCAATTTGATCCTTACATTTTAGTAGTAGTTAATTTAGTCCATGTTATTTTCAACTTACAATTAATTTGATTTCTACTATTAACTTATTAACAGAAAATGCCTATATAATTAATAGTGTGCACTATAGGCATGATGAATGTTGACGTGTCTATATTTTAGTGTCCACATCAGTGCTTACATGGCAAAAAAACATCAATATTTAAAAATAGTTTTCTTATTTTTTATACCAATTTTATCATTTTCTTTATTTTTTATTTTTTAGTATTAATTTTCTTACCATTTCTTGGTAATAAGCATATTTTCTCTTAATTTCTTTTCTCAATGTTTTTTTATTTATTTTTATTTTTATTTTTATTTTTTACTTTCTTGCAATTTCTTGGTAACCAAACATTATCCAGATCCACCACCACCATCCCAAATTGCCACCACAACCTCAATAGTTTAGCATCACCACTTTTCCAAATCCACCACCACCAAGCCCAAATTACCACCTCCTCAATAGTCTAGCCCTACCACCAAATATAGATCCACCATTACCAAACCCAGATCCACCACAACTAAACCCAAATTACTACCACTCCCACAATATAGCACGACAACAAACTCAAATCCACCACTACCGAACCCAGTTCCATCACCAACAAACCCTAAAATCAAATTTCAACCACAATTGAGACATATATTGAACCATCAAACAACCTAAACCCTCACACCATTACATATTGAAAAAGGAGAGATTGAGTGGGTAAGTCCAAGAAAAGTATAGATAGAGGGAGAGAGTAAGGAAACCACCTCAATGGTGGATCGTGGTGGTGAATGACAAGGAAGGAGAGTGACTGACCGTGGTAGGTTCGTCGTTATCAACAGTGCAGCTGTTGTGGTATTATTTAATAAATTAGTGAGTTAACAAGTTAACTTATTAATGTTAATGAGTTAACGGTATGGACCAAATTAACTACGAATTGAAAATAAGTGACCAAATTGGTTGCTACTGAAATGTAAAGACCAAATTGATTGTGACTCTGAAATGTAGGACTAAAATGATATTTTTGCCCTTAAATTTTTTGTATTATTTATCCATCTAAAATCTAATCTTGTATTCTTAAGTATATAAATACAATGCGTACAACATTCCAATGGTGTGAGTAATAGTTTATTCAAACATTCTGTGTATTTCAATATGATGTCAAAGCCATTTCACCTTCATGGCCCATGGCCTCCAACTCTTCCTTCTTATCTTCCTCTACTGTAAACAATTTTTTTTTTTTTTTGGGGGGGGGGTGGGGGGTGGGGGAGGTGGGGGAACCCTACATCCAGTGGGGAATTTTGCAAAAAAAAATATAATCATGCTATAGTGAACTTGTGAATATACAAGTCCATGACCTTCATACAACACACCACTTTTTAGGTATTGAGTCCATTCCATCCACTGGCGTTTTAAGTATCTTAGTCTAAGTATGTCTTTAATATTATTGCACATGCTAGCATGGACAATTACAAACCCATTCTTCCTTTCTCCACTACAAGCAAGCTTAACAACAATTGTGGCACATCATTTCACAATCCCAACTTTTATCATGAAACTGTGGGTACAATACCTAATAGTCACTCGCTCAAGCACACTATAGATCATGACCTCTTCATCTCCGAGACCTCAACTTGGTTATGCCACCTTTTTGAGTAATAATCTCATCTCATGGTTCTGCAAAAACTAATGTGCAATTGCACACCTCTCTGCTAAGTGTTCATTTAGGAACAACTTATTTAATTTTTTGCTAAAATTTTTTTGCTGAAAGTGTGCTAAAATATATTTATACTTTGAAAAAATGAAAAAAAAAAAAAAAAAAGTAAGAAAACAAGGTTTTACAAAGTTGTATATAAAAACTAAAAAACTGAGTTTATAAGCTCAAGTCATACTAAAAATTAATCCGAATATAAAGCCTTCGCTGAACTTGACTTCAATCTTTGCAATCTGAACTTGGTGTGATGCTTCCTCATGTTCCAATTCTTTGGTGTGATAACATTGGGCTCCATTTACCTTACAAAGGCATCTCTTCTTGTACTCTCAAAATGTATAAGTATAATGCAAACACTCCAATGGTGTTAACGATGATTTAGTCAAGCTTTTTGTGTCTTTCAATTGTTTGCAACAAGATGTAACATATGATATTTTTTAATATATAACAAAAATGTAAAGCAAGTTAGTTATATAATTCAAAATATTTTTCTTCCTACAATAAGTGGGTAAAATATGAATTATTTTTAAATCATTTTGATCATCATTAATATTCTTCAAACAATTTAGATCATCATTTTTTTTTTTGATAAATAAATTTGATATTTTAAAATATATTAAAAATTTTAAGACTGAAAAATATAAAAATTAATTCACTTAAAATAATTTAAATATAAATATCATTTTACATTCCTAAACATGTACAAGCCAATAGAAAAATATATCGAAAAAAATAAAATAAAGGAAAACTTTACCTTTCATAGATGACAATTGCAATAAAAATCTATATAACGTCTATAACCATCAAAACCAAAAAATATCATTTCTTAAAAATAAAATAAAAGCCGCACACACACACACACACACAATGTCTCTATCTTTAGTTCTCTCAATGCCAAAAAAAGAAGAAGATTTTTACTTAAGAGATTTACTTTTCTATTAAGAACATACCATTGAATATATTTGGGTTTAATGAATTACGTATAACATGGAGTAATAAAAAGGAAAAATATATCCATGAGTCATTTAAATAAATGTAGTACATTTTAAAAAAAATATAGGGGGCTGCAATTAATTATATATCGAATGGAACAATATAGGAGGGAGAGGGGGATTTTTAAATGGTATGAGAGTCATGGTCCCCATCCCTCTCCCACTGATCTTTCATATCATTGCCTGAGCCAAAATATTCTTTAGAAGTGGAATTAAAATTGTAATGACAAAATAGTTTCTTACTTCTCTTTATATGCTATATCAACTATATATAGTACGTAATAAAACAAATATTACATACAACTAAAAGTCATAAAATATAAGGACTAAGATAAAAAAGAAAAACTCATAGATGAAAGATTAAAAAAATAAAAGACAGACTATTATGGAACACAAGCAAGGAGTACAATCAAACAAATAAATGCTACACCAATATTCACATATGATTTGCTTGCTCAATTTAATTTAAGGTAAAAAATGCACATACAAATATTTGTACCTAAAAAATATTTAAAAATAAAGTTGTTTGTTTGGATGTCACGCATCATTATTATATAATTTATATTATTAAAAGAAAAAAAAAAAACACCAAAACTCTGATGGCCATATGTTATTTTATTTATTTATTTATTTTTGTTCTTAATACATTTTGAATGGAAAAGAGATTATTAAATAGGAATATCTTCATTAGAAAGATAAAAAAAAAAAATGCCAATTAACTTAAAGGTGATTGGACTTGAAGAAAGTTAGTTTTATTAGGTTTTATTAAATTGCTCTTGTAGTTAGGGAATAAGTATTTGTTGAAAAACTGCTGCTTAAGAATTTGGGAAATTTAGCTAAGAATTTTGTAACCCAATTAATTAATACCTTCTAGTATTTTCAAATGAGTCATTTAGGATTTAAATTCTCTTATCAACTATTAAATTTAAAAAGAATTTAGAGAATGAGATATATATATATATTTATATATATAAAGATTTATTTTTTAAAAATAAAATTGGAGGGATGGTCCCCTTCTCCTAGCTCGCTCTGCGACACTATTTCAGATTAAACTTTTGTCTCTCTCAAGTAGGGTTTGGATATTCGGTTTTCTATGGAAATCCATATTAATTATATGAAAGACAAATCAATGAAAACCACAGTAAAAGGAGAGCACATTGTCTCGTTTATTTTTAAAATTTTTTTTTTTTTAGAGCTGCATAGTCTTATTAGTATAAGAGAATGGTGGTAAAACTCGCAATACATGAAACTTTACTATTCATTCATATGGGTAAACAGAAATTAATAGAAAATGACAAGTGCAATAATTATAATGCTCCTTGGGCATAACATAGTTTTAAACTATTCCTACAGCATAAGAAACCCACCTACAAGTTTGTCACATATATTACCTATACTGCCTTTAACGAAGATCCAAAAAGCTCTGCGCCATAAGTAATTGCTCATACTCAAAATTGTATTAACATAATACAAAGACGCAGGTCTTATACTATCCTGTCTATAAAATGCTAGCTACAACAAATAATGTCTACCATTTATAGGAAATGACATTATAGTTGACACATGAAAAAAACTGTAATGATTATGTGGGATAACGACTTCAGTGCGTCTAAAATAGGAGGATACTCTTCATTTCAAGTAATAGTTAAAATTTATTTCTTTTATAAAATAATGTATATATTGTTTGATTATTTATTTAAAATTTTAATAGATTTATATCGTACTTATATGCTATTCTATTTAAGCATAAGAAACAAATCTAGCATTTATTATCATATTTCTCTCTCTCTCTCTCTCTTCCCTACAACAAGTGAATAAGCAGGAATTCTAATCTAGGTTTTCGTCCATGGGAGAACTAGGTAATATAACTCAACTACAATTTAGGTGTCTATATCTACAAATTAACACCCACCCTAATTCTATATATTTTTTAGAAAAATTATTCTATACATTTGGTGTAGGTAGTATACCTCTCTTTCACATGTGTGCGTGAAGCATAGGTTACATAATTCAACTTTTTGTATCTTCGTTATCTAGTGGAGCCCTTAGGTTTATCCGGAACAATATTGAAAATTAAACTTAGTTACCATATGATAAACATTCTCAAAGTCTTCATATGTTAACTTGCAAAAAAAACAAAAAACAAAATACCTAAAATTATTTTTTATTTTTAAATTTACCTGTTTTTTCTACCCTAAAAAAATATAATAAACATTCTAACTTAAGAATCCTAAGAATTTAGGTTCAACAAAAATAATTTGGGCACCAAAACATAATCTTTAACCCCTTAAAAAAAACCAAAAATGGGCTCAAATAAAAAAAAATAGTGAAAATAACAGCAAAAATAGCCTAAACAACAATAAGATTAGGAAAAATAATAATAAGTAAAAAAAATATTAGCCATTCAAAAACAAAAAATAAAAACCCTAATAAATCAATTTTGTAATTTATTCCATAAAAATAATCTATATTTTCATTTTTCCTAAAATAAAGAAAATCAAGAGAGATACTTGAGTTCTCCTTAGCAGTGTCAGTAGCTCTTCTTTCATCAGTTTTGTTGTCATAGTGTACAACTATCACACACACACACACACACACACACACTCTCTCTCTCTCTTTCTCTCTCATCTTTTCAGATTCTTTCTCATTTTATTACTCTCATTTCAGCATTTTAAGTTCTTACTTTATCTCTCATCAGTCAATTTTTGCTTTAGTTCTTAATTTTAACCCTTTTTATCTTTTAGGTTTCGCTCAACTCCTGAGTTTTTATTAGTGCTTTATATATAAATATATCTATATATATATATATATATATATTTATACACACATACATACACTATAAGTTAAAAAAAAAAAAACTATTAGACTATTTTAAATGTTAGTGTTTTGGCAACATTTTAGGTATATTTTAGACTAAAATGTAAAATATACTCTCCATGTTTAACCAAAATTTATTTCAGTCTTCTAACTTTGTTTTCGTTCATTTTAGTTATCTAAATTTCAAGTTTATTCAATTAAGTTATTTCCATTAACTTTTGTTAAATGTTGCGGTTAATTGTCCAAATTTTTAAATTTTTTCATCAAAAAATTTTAAATTAAAAAATAAAATTAATGATTGAAAATTTTTTTTTCTAGATTCTTTTTGCAAAAATTTTAGCAGAAGTTAACAAAGAGGTCTTAATTGAATAAACTTGAAAGTTAGAGGATTGTAATAAATTCTGGTGAAACTTAGAAGATGTGTTTTGCATTTTAGCCTGTATTTTAAATAGTATAACAATTAAAGTAGTCTAATAGTCTATTATTTATTTATTTTTGGGAACAAACTAATAGTCTATTATATATTAAAAGAAATATGCACTAATAAAAACTCAAGAGTTGGGCAAAAGCCGAAAGGAAAAAGGAGTTAAAATTAAAAAATAATAAAATGAAAAAGCAAAAAGGGAATAATGAGAGATGAAACATAAACTAAGAAGAGAGAGAGAGAGAGAGAGAGAGAGAGAGAGAGAGAGAGAGAGAGAGAGAGAGAGAGAGAGAGACCTGTTGCAACAACAAGTCAAGCTACCAACGCCACCAAGGAGAACTCATAGTTACAGTATTTCTTTTGGTAACTTTTTTTAAGGCAAAAAAAAATTAAAAATTAAATTAGTGTTTTATGGAATCGGTTGAACAAGTTACAAATCTAAACAATTAGTTTTTTTTTTTTAACGAGATTTTTATTAAATGTTTTGTTTATTTGTTTATGTTTGGCTTTACTTTTTTGTTATTTGGACTATTTTTGCTATTGTTTTGGCTAATTATTATTATTGTTATTTCGGTTTGTGTGCTGTGTAAAAGATTAAGGATTATATTTGGAGGCCCAAGATTATTTGTTGTTAACCTCAAATTCTTAGAATTCTCAAGTCAGGGTGTTCAATATA